>NW_017214059.1:0-24719 GCF_001704415.2 Capra hircus
AACTCAGGAAAGCTGCTGGACATTCACTAATGCCACTCGATCTACCTAAGCAATCTGAAGAGTACTCTTCAAGCTGGTGTTAGTACGTCAGCAACAGTTTAACCAATACAGACTGCTTACAGAAAATAGAACCAGAACACCTATGAAGCCTCTGAAAATCCTCATTCTTAAAGAAACTTTTAACAGAAAGATCAGTCAATAAAACTACCTGCTTTTTTGAAATAAAATGATTTATCACGCCTTCTATACACACATGCTTGATATTCAGTGTTTTATCCAAGCAAACTTGGGTTACTCACTTCTGTGCAAAAACTCATCAACGACTGTGTGGGTTTCTGACAGCTATACTGCGCAGTATTGCTAATGCCATACACATCGAATTTAGAAAGATGGGTACAACGATAATCCTGTATGTGAAAGCAAAAAGACCAGAGGTATAAAACAGTCTTTTGGACTCTGGGAGAGGGAGAAGGTGGGGTAATTTGAAGTAAATGGCATTGAAACTTGTTTCATATCATATATGATATGAATCACCAGTCCAGGTTCAATGCATGATGCTGGATACTTGGGGCTGGTACACTGGGATGACCCAGAGGGATGGTACAGGGACGGAGGGGGGAAGGAGGGCTCAGGATGGGGACATGTGTATACTTGTGGCGGATTCATGTTGATGTATAGCCAAAACCAATAAAATATTGTAAAGTAATTAACCTCCAATAAATTAAATAAATTTATACTAAAAAAAAAAAAAAAAAGAACACCTACCCTTTAAACAAGAGGAGGTCTCCAGTCTTCTACATCTCTCTTTCGGTTTTCATATTTTTCAGTCTTAAGAAGGCACTGCTTTAGAACAAGAAAGGAAATAAAAGTGATGGACTTAGAGCTTGATCATAAATGTGGCTGAAAATCTCAGTTGCAGGTTCGATTTCTTTTTCATGTTTCCCAGGTATTGGAGTGTTTGAGTCAGTAACAAACTTTGGCTATTTCCTGTTGAGATGGAGCATGAAGTTGGAAATAACTCTGAGATCTAAACTAAACTTGATATCAATATTTTATATTCTGGAAACATATTTGTCTATTTTATATAGTTGTTTGTATATACATATATATACATGTATATTTCTATACCTGTCTATTTTTGTCATTAAAACTGGACAAACATTTTAAATTTGGTAGATATTTATTAAAAGCAGAGACAGGAGTGATATAAAGAGTCACATACTTTACATGTAGCCCAAGAAAACATATTTTGAAGTATTTCCACTTACATATATTCAACAACTGAGTAGACTTTTGAATCATTCTACATTTGAGTTTTGAATTTTTTCCATTGCTGTTATACCTAACAGGAAACAACAACAACAACTATTGTACTTTCTTTATACACACACATGTGTGTATATATGTATATATGTCAAAATATAATTTTAGGCAACTTTATTTAGGTGGCCAAACTCTTGCTTGCTCCCAAGATCTTAAATGATTTTTTGGGGGATCCTCAACATTACTTAATAACTTTCTGGCTGAATGATTCACATCCTGTTGCTGAAAGGCTCCCCTTTAATCTAGCTCATCTTCCAGTATTCTTTCTTTAATAAAATATGGGTTCTTACTTATGAGGACACCTTGAGCTCATAAAATTGGCAACTCGCACTTACTTAGAGATATTGTTCAAGGAAAACTGTTGCTCTTCTCACGTTGAATACAATTTTATTCATTCAAGTCTGTAGTAACATAGGAACATGTTGTAACCACATGCACAATGTCACCTAGGTGGATTTCGGATAGCAGCTACCCACTTAATGGGTGAAACAAATGCCCAGTGCATTGTGCATAGATCATAGTCAGGCTCTTCTGCTAGCTGAACTTTGAAATTGTAGGATCTGTACATCAAAATCACTTATCCATCATTCAGTATGTAAAATGTTCTTGCATTAGTTTAAACTTCCAGTACCAAATATTTCAATAGAAATCATTGATTATCAAAATTTCTCTCACTTCATGCCACAGGGGTTCAGCTTCCTTCTCCCCTCAACATCCTATCTCTTGTATCTTGTCCCTCCTCTGTATTTTTTGTAGTTGCCACGTTAGAGAAAATCTAACTAGATAACAGGAATAGGCTCAAAATATTATGTTAATGGAGAAATATATCATAAGCTGTGTATTTTGTCAACATTTTACCCAGTTTTCACAGAAGCATAGCACGAGTGCTCCAGCAGGAACCTTAAAACCAGTAATATTATATATAATGAGTAACTATTATCTTAGAATACTCTTAGAAAAATGATTTGTTATTCAAAACATCGAGGGAAATCTAAGGTACAAGAATACAATAATCCTAAATGTTGATAGAAAAACATAGGGTAAACAGTACATTTGGATTCTCAGTATTACACAAATAAGATCATGGCATCTGGTCCCAGCACGTCATGGGAAATGGAAGTGGAAATGGCAGAAACGGTGATAGATTTCCTCTTTTGTGGCTTTAAATTCACTGCCAAATTTTGTGGCTCACCATTCACCATGGTAATGGTGGCTATAATATTAGAACCCAATTGCTTTCTGGAAGAAAAACTCTCACAAATTTAGAGAGGCAAGTTAAAAAGTGAAGACATGGCTTGACCAATAGAGGCACATAGAGTCACATTTGTGGTCTTTCCAGTAGACATGTACAGATGTGAGAACACCAAATTGCTCTGCTGAGGATGACTTGTGTGAGTCTATTGGATTGCAAGAAGATCAAGTCGGTCAAAGATTAAGGAATTCAACACTTAAGAGGCATTAGAATCACTGATGCTGAAGCTGAGCACCTGAGCTTTGACTCAGAGCTTTCCCCAAAGCTTTGACCACATGAGCAAAGAACTGACTCACTAGAAAAGACCCTCATTCTTAGCAAATGAACAAATAAGGAGTAGACATGGGTGAGAGAGAAGGAGATGGCTGTATAGCTTCACCCATTCAATGGGCATGATCTCAGGCAGACCCTGAGTGATAGTGAGAGAGATAGGCCTTGTGTATTGCACCCAAAGTGTTAAAGAGAGTCAGAAATGCTGTTGTGACTGAACAATAACAAGATTTCAGTTAATTAAATGGATCTCCCAGGGTTGTGGTGGGGGTCTCATAATGTTAGAGGAATAGGAGGCACTCTCCACTTTCTCCCATACAAATCCATCAAAGGATCGACTGCACATGGAACACCTTCCAGAAATCAATTCGTGAACGATACTGATAAGCCCTGGAAACCAAGAAAGGAAAGCAAGTTTCTTCAAAACGAGGTAAGACAAAATAAGAGACGTGAGGGTAGAAAAGATTTTAGGGATTGAGACCCGTGTTGGAGAGGGAGTTGTGAAAGAGGAGACATTTACACAAAATAAGAAACACCTTCTCATAAGTGTCAGTGGGGGAAGAAATCAGAACAAGAGGAAAAAGAACAGGAACACAGGTTATGCCAATAAACACAATTATTAGCCGAGAAGTGGTTTAGGTGCTCCGTCCAGTATCATACATTGTGGACCAGGAGGGAGGCCTGTGATGTATCAAACATGCTATGAAGGGTTAATGCAACCATAATAGGGAAAGTGGAGATGTGCCCACAGGCGGGGCTCTCTGCGTGGGCTGAACATGCTTGCAAGCGTGGCATTCTGCCAAGGAGTCTGGACACAGCCTTGAGTTTAATGGTCCCTTGCAAACAAGGGAACATTCCCTTCTTGTGATAAGAAGAAGGAGGAAGGCTCTGGATCTACTCTGCAGTAAGCAGAAATTTCACTCCCTTTTGCTGTATGATAACATTTATGCACATGCGCTATACTGAAAAGGCTTGGTCATACTGTTTGGAATTCTGCTCAGGGGGGCTATATAAAAGTAAACCACAAGCCTGCTTGCTTGCACAGTTATTATTTTTCCTCTGGCCAGAGTGGTGTCTGTCTCTTATGTGTGTCTTGTCTTTTATGTCATTTCACTCGTAATCTCCAACAATGCTATGGTTAGAACCAGGCTTTAGTGTCCTGAGGACACTCTGACGAACCTAAGGTGACATAGAAGCATAAACCATGGGAACACTAGAGAGACATTTTAGAAAGGACATTGCCTGTGAGAAGGCTTTAAGGCCACATATTGAACTAAGGCACAGTCACAGAGCAGAAGACTGTGCACTCAAAAATACCGAAGGAGACCGAGCAGGCTTCTACTTAAGACCCTTTCTTCCACGGAGGGAGACAGGAATGTGTACGACTGCCAGAGGCAGAATGAAATAGGTCACTGATATTTTGGTCCCAGAGACACCCCCTACTCTAAGTTGGTTGTCAGTTGCTAATGATGAATTCCTGGGTTCATGAACAGTTCACAAGGCCAGCCTGGCATCAGTTACCCTGAGGAGACACAAGGAACATTTGAGAATGTGTGCTCTTGCACAGACAGCAAACTTAGTGGCTGAGGACTGCATAAGTGACCAAGCTGCATAAGAGGCACAGCCCACCTGGGACTTGGCCTTGCCCTCCAACCAGTCACCTGAGATTTTGGACTAGGGAGCAGCACACAGCACAGAGCCAAACATAATCAGTGCCCCTGCAGAGCACCTAAGTGTCTGATTTGCTGAGAACTGCGTGAAACAATAGGCCCACTTGGGACAGTGCCCTCATGTATCCCTGGAAGGCCGAGCAGGGAGGACCCAGGAACAACATGTCACATTTGTCAGTGGCAAGTACCCCTACATATCCCTGTGGTATTTGTTTTCAGTGTTTCCCCTAACTGCCAAAACAGTGAGCACGTCGAATAAGAGGCTACCATACACTCATATCATGTTGAAAACCAGACATGGAGAGGCATTCAAATAAAAGAATGGAATGTGAATAAAGAAGCATAAATCAAAACAGAAGTGGAAGGTTCAACTGAATAAGTCTGCAATCAATGCCGAGACTGTTGAATTGAGGGACAACAGTAGCCTTTGACAACAAGTACACACTTCAGGAAGGGACTATCTGATACCATACTGCTATAAAAAGCATAAAATTTATTTGAAATTCTGAGATCTATTTCTATATGATTTCTTAAAATTTTAGCAATGTTAATCCCTTATTATATCCCAAATTGCTATTTCTGTTAACTATTGCTACCTTTCAAAATATACGGCTATTTTTTAAACACTTCTTTTATATATAAGAATGAATTTCACCTCCATTTTCTTTTTTTACACTATTTAAATGAGTCTAACAATTTTATTTTTAGTTCTTAGCTTTTTGTTTAGAAAAACTGTCATCAATGTTGTAACCCTAGGAGCAAAATATTTACGATCTGATTTCACTTATGGATTTGTTTCCTGAATTGATTGCTCTCTCCCCTTTTAACTCTCTCCTATCTCCTTCTAGACACCTCTTTCTCCCTCCTCCCTTTTCTCTGCTCTCTGGAACTCTGTGAATCCCTTTGTTTCTTTTAGGATGAGGAGAGTTTTGTCACCATTAACCTGGGGACTCATCTTCTGTATTGTGTGCATGTGGCTTTTTGATGCTACTGTAACCTGGGGACAGAAACCCAGAGGTCAGGACATCGATTACAGAACTTTAGATCAACATTGAATTCCCTACCTCAGAACATTAAAGGACACACACACAACCCAGAGTTTCCATGTCTACATGGAAAGCCATCTCAACACTCGACCCAGCATTCAGTACAAGAGAACCCACAGCTATTCTCCAGCAAAAGAGAAACACAACTGTGAATATTATTAAATGGTGTGCATGAAGCCATAGCAAACCCACAAACACCCCAAAGCACAATCCATGGACAATTCATTGCACTCCAGAAAGAAGAGATACAGATCCGCCTGCCACTGCACAGACACAAATTCCACAAAGCATTAAACCTTGACAAGTCACTGGATCCATCCCACCCACAAAGGACAGTTTTCACAATAAAGTGGAGCCATAACCCTCCAGCCTGCAGAAGGGGGACCCAAACCACAGCAATCGAGACAGAATGAAATGGGAGAGAAACATGCAGCTGGTGAAGATAACTGATAAAAACCCACAAAAACAGACAAAAGAAGACTAGATAGGAAGTTTTCCTGAAAAAGAATTCAGACTAATGACAGTAAACATTACCAAAATCTTGAAAGCTATGTAGTGTTGCCAGTAAATACACTGGAGGCCTGGAATGAGAAGAAATAAACATGTTTACCACGGATCTAGAAGAAATAAAGAAGAGTCAAGCAGCAATAATCATTGCATTAATGGAGATTAACAACACCCTGGTGGAGCCAACAGTAGAATACCTGAGACAGAGAAAAACTAAGTCCAAAGAGTGGTGGCTGCATGGGCACAGGAGGGCCGAGGGAGTTACTACATGGTCAAGGTCAGCAGGGGCGGCTGTGAGGAGATATCTCTAGTCCAAGGTAAGGAGCAGTGGCTGTGCTTTGCTGGGGCACCCGTGAAGAGATACCCCAAGTTCAAGGTAAGAGAAACCCAAGTAAGATGCTAGGTGTTGTGAGAGGGTATCAGAGGGCAAACACACTGAAACCATAATCACAAACAACTCACCGATCTGATCACACGGACCACACCCCTGTCTAGTTCAATGCAACTAAGCCATGCCATGTGGGGCCAAGCGGGATGTGTGGTCATGATGGAGGTCATGTGGTCCACTGAAAAGGGAATGGCAAACTACTTCAGTATTCTTGCCTTGAGAAGCCCATGAACAGTATGAAAAGGCAGAATGATTGGATACTGAAAAGGGAACTCTCCGTGTTTGTAGGTTCCCAATATGCTACTGGAGGTCAGTGAAGAAATAACACTAGAAAGAAAGAAGGGATGAAGTCAAAGCAAAAACAATACCCAGTCCTGGATGTCACTGGTGATAGAAGTGAGATCCAATGCTGTAAAGAGCAATATTGCATATAATCCTGGAATGTCAGGTCCATGAATCAGGCAAATTGGAAGGGTTCAAACAGGAGATAGCAAAAGTGAACATCAATGTCCTAGGAATCAGCGAACTAAAATGGACTGGAATGGGTGAATTTAACTCAGATGACCATTATATCTACTACTATGGGCAGGATTCCCTTAGAAGAAATGGACTAGCCATCATGGTCAACAACAGAGTCCGAAATGCAGTACTTGAATGCAATCTAAAAAAATGACAGAATGATCTCGGTTTATTTCCAAGGAAAACCATTCAATAGCACAGTAATCCAAGTCTATGACCCAGCTAGTAGCCCTGAAGGAGATGTAGTCGAACAGTTCTATGAAAACCTGCAAGGCCTTTTAGAACTAACACCCAAAAAATATATCATTTTCATTATAGGGGATTGGAATGCAAAAGTAGGAATTGAAGAAACAGAGTAACACACAAGTTTGGCCTTGGAATACGGAAAGAAGCACGACAAACACTAACACAGGTTTGCCAAGAGAATGTGCTGCTCATAGCAAACACCCTCTTCCAACAACACGAGCAAAGACTCTACAAATGGACCTGACTTGATGGTGAACACTAAAATCAGATTGATTCTATTCTTTCCACCTAAAGATGGAGAAGATCTGTACAGTCAGAAAAAACATGAATGGTAGCTGACTGTGGCTCACATCATGAACTCTGTTTTTTTTTTTTTTTTTTGTCAAATTAACTTAAATTGAAGAAAGTAGGGAAAACCACTAGACCATTCATGTAAGACCTAAATCAAATGCTTTATGATTATATAGTCGAATGAGAAATAGACTTAAGGGACTAGATTTAATAGACAGCATTCCTGATTAACTATGGACGGAGGTTCATGACATCGTACAAGGAGACAAAGATCAAGACAGTCCCCACAGAAAAGACATGCAAAAAAGCAAAACAGCTGTCTAAGGAGGCCTTACAAATAGCTGTGAAAGGAAGACAATCAGAAAGCAAAGCAGAAAAGGAAAGACATACGTATACAATGCAGAGTTCCAAACAAAGAAAGGATTAGAAAGCTTTCCTCAGTGATAAATGCAAAGACATAGAGAAAAACAACAGAATGGGAAAGAGAAGAAATCTCTTCAGGAAAAGTAGTGATACCAAGGGAACATTTCAAGCAAAGATGGGCTCAATAAAGGACAGAAATGGCATGGACCAAAATGAAGCAGAAGATATAAGAAAAGGTGGCAAGGGTACACAAGAGAAGTGTACAAAGAGCTTCACGACCCAGATAACCATGATGATGGGATCATTCACCTAGGACCAGACATCCTAGAATGTGAAGTCAAGTGGGCATTGGAAAGTATCACTACTAACAAAGCTAGTGGACGTCATGGAATTCCAGTTGAGCTATTTCAAGTCATGAAAGATGATGCTGTGAAATTGCTGCACTAAATATGCCACCAAATATGGGAAACTCAGCAGTGGCCACAGGACTGGGAAAGCTGGTTTCATTGCAATCCTAAAGAAACACAATGCCAAAAAATGTTCAAATTACTGCACAATTGCACTCATCTGATACACTAGTAAAGTAATGCTCAAAATTATCCAAGCTAGGCTCCAGCAATATGTAAACCATGAACTTTCAGATGTTCAAGCTGGTTTTAGAAAAGGCAGATGAACAAGAGATCAAGTTGCCAACATCTGCTGGGTCGTGGAGAAAGGAAGATAGTTCCAGAAAAAAAAAATCTATTTCTGCTTTATTGACTATGCCAAAGCCTGTGACTGTGTGGATCAAATAAGCAACAGAAGATTCTGAAAGAGATGGGAATACAAGACCACCTGACCTGCCTCTTGAGAAACACATATGCAGGTCAGAAAGCAAAGGTTCGTACTGGATATAGAACAACAGACTAGTTCCAAAGAGGAAAAGGAGTACATCAAGTATGTATATGGTCACCCTGCTTATGTGTGTGTGTGTTTATGAGAAGAGATAAATATTTGCACATATACATATATATGCTTATTTGAACATATCATGGTAGGCACATAATTTTAAATATACATATATGTATATATCTATATACTGCAATACCTATACATGCATATGTATATGTTGACAGTTTAGGTACATAATTTTGCTGTCTACAGGTAGCAGTATATATTTTTCAGGAGGTATATAAATTCAGGTATGTACTTTTGCAGGATCTGATGATTTGCTAAAAGTGCTTTACTTATATTCACCTCAGAAAATTATCTATCTTTCCATGTGACTGACACTTTACAATATTGGTTCTTTAGGAATGTCTTGTTTAATTTTCCATACATTAACAAATTAGCAAGCATTTATCCCATTTTTAAATTTTGGCTCTGTTTCTTTATTTTCATAGAACATATTTGGTTGATTGAAAAAACTAAGACTTGAGTTATGCCTTCATGTAAAGACTTTTTTTGAGAATATTGCAGAGAAAGTTCAGATACTTATGGAAATATATATGTATGTGTATATGAGTAGAGATAAATATTTACACAGTATGCATATATATATATATATATATATATATATATATATATGCCTATTTGAATATATCACTGTAGGCACAAAATTTTAAATTTACTTATATAAATCTATTTTACCCTTCCTTGATCCAAGTCTTTCTGGTGGTGTTCTTCAAATTTATATTTTGCTTTCAGTTTCCTGTCTCGTTGGAATTTGTACTAAACCTGTTTTAGGCATTTTCACAGCACTTTAGGTATGGACTGAATTATAGTGGAAACAATGTCAGACTTATTTTTCTGGGCTCCAAAATCACTGCAGATGGTGATTGCCACCCATGAAATTAAAAGACACTTACTCCTTGGAAGAAAAGTTATGACCAAACTAGATAGCATATTCAAAAGCAGAGACATTACTTTGCCGACTAAGGTCCGTCTAGTCAAGGCTATGGTTTTTCCAGTGGTCATGTATGGATGTGAGAGTTGGACTGTGAAGAAGCCTGAGTGCCGAAGAACTGATGCTTTTGAACTGTGGTGTTGGAGAAGACTCTTGAGAGTCCCTTGGACTGCAAGGAGATCCAACCAGTCCATTCTGAAGGATATCAGCCCTGGGATTTCTTTGGAAGGAATGATGATAAGCTCAAGCTCCAGTACTTTGACCACCTCATGCGAAGATTTGACTCATTGGAAAAGACTCTGAAGCTGGGTTGGATTGGGGGCAGAAGGAGAAGGGGACAACAGAGGATGAGATGCCTTGATGGCATCACTGACTCGATGGACGTGAGTCTGAGTGAACTCCGGGAGTTGGTGATGGACAGGGAGGCCTGCCCTAGTGTGATTCATGGGGCCGCAAAGAGTCGGACATGACTGAGTGGCTGAACTGAACTGAACTGAAGTGATAGTCCATACTCTGTATGTCCTGTTGAGATAAAAGTACATAGTTACCTTCTGTGAGAGTATAAGAATCTTTGTAGAGATTGCAACTTTTTCTCAGGTTGTAGAGAATAGAGCACACTCTGAACCAATAAATTTATCAGCCATATCAGTAAACAAAGGATGCTGCAATCATCAAGTAATAAGCCATTGCAACCATCTGTAAATGTGAAACCTGGGGCAACTCTTGATGAAATAATGTTTCTACTATCAAGTCCTTAGTTACTGAAGCTGCCAGCAGTGTTGGCCAAAGAACAGACTTGAGACAGAAACAACAGTTACTAGCCCTAATTAAGGTTCTTATGAAAGTAATTATTTCAAGGAGCCCAGATTCTTGCATCTTCCCATTGGTAGAAAATATCTCAATCTGTTCACTTGAGGTGTCCAGTTTTTCTTTTGTTTACCATAATATTCAGACACTCTCCTGCCAGGAGACAGCAAGGGAGATTCCACCCATGACAAGGTCATGCGGGAGAGGCCTGATGGGCAAGGCGGAATCAGGACTCGAGGGACTCCCTGGATCAATCCCACCCATGGCAAGGTCATGTGGAGAGACCTGACAGGCAAGGCAGATCAGGACACAAGGGATCCCCTGGATGTGCTCAAGCATCTACCCCAGAACAAGAAACTGTCTGTTTTATTATTTCATGTCTTTAACCAACACCTCTAACATTAACGGGTGCTATCCCCAACCACCTGTGTCTGAAGGAAACAACTTATAGCTTTAGTTAATAATTCTCCTGGGCAAAATAAGACTGTTCAAATCTAAACCCCTCTGATGATTTTCTAGCTAGCCTGACAGGTTTGTTCAGACTCCTGAAGCTACGCATGTGATTGTTTATGGCCTCCCAACCGTGAGAGGCACATGAAGCCTATAATTTAAAAATATAGAGCCTTGTGGGGAGTTAAGAAGTTATTAGAATAGTACTGGTGCAGGGTTTCATTGTTGAGCCAATACTTGCTGCTACGTTTCCATATCCCTTATACATTATGTCTTTAAGAATATACATTAACTAGTATAGTGGTATGTGGGAAAAACAAGTTGTCACCTTTGATTTAACCACATCAGAAATTCTTTCCATGTTATAGCCCACTTCACCCTTAACCTATAGGAATGTAACCTTATCTAGTGCTTTCAGAGACTGGTGTCTCTTTAGAAAAATCACCTTTGGAGAACATAAGTTTTCTGGTTGACTAATCATTATCGGAAAGGGTCATGAAAATGTTAGCAGGCCTTCTGGCCAGAAGATGATGTAAATCACCTGAGACCTTTGTATGTCGGAAGGAATGAAGAATGAAAGCCTGGTCAGGACTGCTGACCCTGTATGACTCTGCATCTTCCATTATTCTCTAAGTACAGCTCAATGTATATAAGCTCCTCTGGAAAATAAAGTTTTAGGCCTCACTCACTGAACCTTGGTCTCCCCGTGTCATTATTTCTTTCTCTTTGTTTTCAGGCTGACACCCTGGGGTGCAGGGGCCCTCTGAGTTCACTTCTCTGCCTGGGCTTCTAAGACCCTCGTTAGAGTGTACCCAAGGTGGGGCACATTCTGCTACTCAAGTGGGTGCTTGTGGTTTATGTGAACAGTGCAAGTCCCTTGTCTGGGATTTATGGACTTTCTATGTAAACCAAGGAATATCAGCCTCTTTCACTCCTCTATTTTCTTACTGCAATCTTCCCTCTTCATCTCTTTCTGTATCTATAAATCTCTTTCTAGTCGCCGATGTTGTCCCCCTGAGGATGACGTGGATCCAACAGGGGCTGGACCCTGGTACTCTCCATACCTGATCGTTGTACCAAAACTTCTGTAAAATCTGGATCCTCCTATTCTTCTTCAGAGCAGTCTTTTCACAATCCATGAAAAGTTGCTCCTCATGATTAAGTCCTTCTTATTATGAAAGGCCTGAGGAAGAAAGCATAATTCACCACTTTGGGGCTATGCATTTTTCCCAGTCAGTAGCACGCATTCTAGAAGTGCAATATAAGGGATTCTTGTCCACCACCTCAGTTTCAACCTATGTTTGCTAATTCATACTTAGCATAGTTCTGTAGTGAAAGGTCTGCTATTACTTATTAAAACGAGGGATTCACAGTTTCATAAATTAGTGACATCAATCTATGAAAACATATAAGCATATATGTCTACTTTACTCTTAGAAACCCCCTTTACTTTTAGAAACTGACAAATTAGTGAAGCGAAAGGGCACAAGTGTAGAGTCTGAATTTATTCTGGCTAACTTAGCTCTGGACTTGCATTTTTTTTTTTTTTTTGGCTTTGTCTATACATACTAAAGCAGTCTTGGGTACACATTTTACTTGACCCCCACTGTGATGCTTAACCGGTCACTTGCACAACTTAGCCAAGGACTGGTTCTCTTTCTTCACATGAAGCAAAACAATTAAGATTGTGGAGTATAATTAACTCACAATGCTGTGCTTGTTTCTGCTGCCCAGCAAAGAAAAAAAGAAAACGCCAGTTGTTAGCAAACGTAGCTGAGCCTCCCTTTTGAGCAGTCCTCCCATCTCTCTCGGGCCTCCTCTCACACCACACAACCCACTCCACTGGAGCACTCCATAGCACTAGCTATCTACTGCATACTTGGTATGTTACATATGTCAGTGCAACTTGTTCAGCTCATTCTGTTCTCTCCTCCCCACACTGTGTCCACAAGTCGGTTTCTATGACTGCATCTCTTCGTTCTCTCCCAATGTGTTCTTCAGCAATTGTTTTCTAGATTCCAGTTATATGCATTAATATGCAATATTGGTCTTTCTGTTTTCTAATTATTTCGCTGTGTAATAGGCTCTAGATTCATCTGCACCTCTACAAGTACTCCAACTTTGTTCCTTTTAATGAGTGAGTAATTTTCCAACCTTTATCTGTACCATGACTTCTTTATCCATTCTTTGTTCGATGGACACAGGTTGTTTCCCTTTACTGGCTACTCTAAAAGGTGTTGTAGTGTTTGCTAGCATACATATTTATTTTACATTAAGGGTTTTTGTTTTTTTTTTCTTTTTTTTTAAAAAATATTTCCCAAATAGTGGGATTGTTGGGTTAAATGGTAGCTTTATACCTGGTAATCTAAAGAACTTCCATACTGTTTGGCTTTGTGGCAGTATTCATTTATACTCCTAACAACAGTGTAAGAGGGCAGGAGGATTCTCTTTTCTCCACACCATTTCCTTCATATACTATTATGCAATCATATATATATATAATATATATATACATATATGTATGTATGTATACACACACATATACATACATACACAATCACACACATACACAATCACACACACATATATTTACTTCTTTATTTGGTTGCTACAAACCTCATTCACTGCATGTGGAATCTAATTCCCTGACCAAGTATTAACTCTGCTTTGTGATCATGGTATCTTAGCCATTGGACCAGTTGAGCACTCTCTTGTTCTAGGTTGTGTGTGTGTGTGTGTGTGTGTGTGTGTGTGTGTGTGTTTAAATGATGGAGGTTTTTTAATGGTGTGAGGTAATACGTCATTGTAGTTTCGATTTGTGTGTCTTTCTTAAGTTGAGGTAATTTTTTGAATGTTCAGTTTTTGGAGAGTTTTTTCACAAACACTTGTTGGATTATATCAAAGATCTTTCAGCATTCAAATGGACCTAGAAGAAATAATGAGTTCTCAATCAATAATGAACAACGAAATAACTGAGATAGAAATCACTCTGGACAACAGGAACAGTAGAGTAACTGAGGCAGAAGAAAGACTAAGTGAGCTGGAAGATAGAATGTTGAAAATAAATGAAGCAGAACAGGAAAAAAAAAGAGAGAGAGAGAAATGAAGACAATCTCAGAGACCTATGGGACGATGTTAAATGCCCCCATATTTAAATCATAGGTTTCTCAGAGAAAGAAGACAAAAGGAAAGGGCATGAGAAAATATATGAGGAGGAAATAATTAAAAACTTCCCTGAAAGGGGAAAAGGAATAGACACCTAAGACAAAAAATCTCAGTATGTCCCATAGGGATAAAACCAAGACAAAGCATGTCAAAACACACATTAATCAAAATAAAAACAAACAAACAAATAAATATACACATGAACAAATATTAAAGGCAACAAAGGAATCACAACAAATAACATAGAAGGGAACCCCATAAGGATAACAGCTGATCTTACAATAGAAACTCTTCGGCTTAGAAGGGAATGGCAGGATGTACTTAAAGTGATGAAAGGCAAAAACCTAAAGCCAAGATTACTCTATCCAACAAGGATAGTATTCTCATTCAAAAGAGAAAACAAAAGCTTTACAGACAAACAAAAGCAATTAGTATTCAGGAAATGCTGAAGGATCTTCTCTAGATAAGAAACAGAAAAGCTTATAAAAACAAAGCCACAAAATATATAGTAAATGGTAACAAGATCATACTTATCAACAACTACCTTAAACAGAAATGGGTAAATGCTCCAATAAAAAGACAAAGACTGTCTGAATGCATACAAGAATATAGTGTCTGAAAGAAAACCACCTCATAACTAGGGACACATACAGCCTGAAATTGATGGCCAGGAAAAAGCTGTTTTGTGAAAATGGAGAGCAAAAATGGGAGGAGCAATACTTATATCAGATAAATGGACTTTAATTAAAGACCACTATAGGAGACAAAGAAGGTCGCATTACATAACAATCAAGGTATCAATCCAAGAAGAAGCTATATGCACCCAAGGCAGGAGCAGCTCAATACAAGAGGCAAATGCCAATAACTATTAGAGCAGAAATAGACACTAACCAAGAGCATTGGGTGATTTTACTACTTCACTCATAACATGAACAGATCATCAAGACAGAAAATAAAATAAGGAAAACTCAGGTTTTAGAAGATACATTAGACCAGTTTGAGCCAATTAATATCTACAGGTCATCCCACCTCAAAATAACAGATTTCACCTTTTTATCCTTTTTTTCTTCTTTTTCTCAAGTGCAAAAGGAACATTGCCTTAGAACAGATCGCATCCAAGGTTAGATCACTTCTAACCTTGATAAAGTTCAAGAAATTGTAAAATTTTCAAGCATAGTTTCTGATCACAATGTTGTTAGACAAGATATCAACTACAGGAAAAACAACAACAACAACTAGAGGACACACAAATAATTTGGAGCCTAAACAACATAAAATTCAAATTTGAATTCAACAAAATTCAGAGTTTTTATGAAAAAAAAAAAAAAACCTCTGCCAAAGCAGTCATAGGTGGAACATACCTCAACATGATGAAAGCCAAATATAACAAAATCATTGCAAACATTATTGTCAATAAGGAAAAGCTGAAAATTTTCCTTTAAAATCATCATTAAGACAATGTGCTCCTGATAGCTCAATTGGTAAAGAAACTTCCTGCAATGCAGGAGACTCCTGTGTGATTCCTGGGTCAGGAAGACCCCCTGAAGAAGGGATAGGCTACCCACTATAGTGTTCTTGGCTTCCCTTGTGGCCCCAGCTGGTGAAGAGTCCTCCTGCAATGTGTGAGACCTGCATTTGATCGCTGGGTTGGGAAGATCCTCTGGAGAAGGGAATGGCTACCCATTGCAGTATTCCGGCCTGGAGAACTCCAAATTCCATACACTGTATAGTCCATGGAATTGCAAAGAGTCAGACACGACTGAGCAAATTTTACTTTCCAAGAAGGATAAAAGAAAGCACTGAGGAAAGAAATCAAAACCTACATAGATGGAGAAACATATCATGTTCTTGGATTGGACTAATTGATAGAGTTAAAATGTATATACCACCCAAAGCAATCAATAGATTCAATACAATACCTCTCGAACTACCAACAATATTTTTCATAAAACTAGAACAAATTATTTTACGATTTGCATGGAAACACATAAGACCTTGAAGAGCCAAAGCAGTTTTGAGAAAGAATGAAACTAGAGGAGTCAAATTTTCTGACTTCAGACTACACTACAAAGATATGAAGGAAGTATGAAACTTACACAAACATTATAGACCAATGGAACAAAGTATAAAGTCCAAAGATAGATTCATGCACCCATTATCTTTGACAATGGAGGCAAAAATGTGCAACAGAAAAAGACATTTTCTTCAAAAAGTGTTACTGGGAAAACTGGACAGCTATGTGTAGAAACTAGAATACTATCTAACATCATGCTCAAAAATAAACTCAAAATGGATTACAGATGTAAATGTAAGACCAGAAAATAAAAAACCCTTAGAGTAAAACATAGGTATAACAACCACAAAGTAAATCACAGCAAGATCCTCTATGGCCCATTGCCTAAAGGAACTAAAAATAAATTTTGAAAACGGAACCTAACTACACTCTATAGTTTTTGTACAATGAAGGAAACTATAATTAAGGTGAATATGTAGCTTCAGAATAGGGAGAAAATAATAGCAACTCTGAGTGAACTCTGGGAGTTGGTAATGGACAGGGAGGCCTGGCGTGTGGCAATTCATGGCGTCGCAAAGGGTCGGACATGGCTGAGCGACTGAACTGAACTGAACTGAACTGAATAGCAACTGAAAAACTAACCAAAAATTAATCTTCAAAATATGCAAGCTGCTCATGCATCTCAATACTCAGCTACAAATACTACTCAGTAAAACAAACCACCAATCAAAACATAGGTAAAAGCCCTCTGCAAAGAAGATATACAGATTACTAAGAGATACAGAAAAGTTGCTCAGCATCACTCATTATAAGAGAAATGAAAATCAAAACCATATTGAGGTATCATTTCACACTGGTCAGATTGGCCATCATTAAAATGTCTACAATATAATTGCTGGAGAGGGTGTAGAGAAAAGGGAACCTTTTTACACTGTTGATGGGAATGCAGACTGGTACAACCATTATGGAGACGCCTTAGAAGGTTGGAAAGATAAATGCCATATGACCCAGAGATCCCACTCTTGGGCATGAACTCCAAGGAAACTAGAATGGTAAGAAACACAGTACTCCAATGTTTATTGAAGCAATGTTTACAATACCTAGGATGTGAAGGATGTGAAAGTGACCAGGAGGTCCATCAGCAGATGAATGGTTAAGGAAGTTTTGCTACATATACATAACAAATATTACTCAGTTACAAGAAGTCATGCATTTGAGTCAGTTCTAATGAGTTCGAAGAGCATGAAACCTATTACCCAGAGTGAAGGAACTGAGAAAGAGAAAGACAAAGCTGTATATTAACTCATATATGTGGAATTTAGAAAGATGGGCTATACACAGGCAGGGAGAAGGGACAAAGATCTCAAGAACAGACCTTTGACTCAGTGGGAGAAGGTGAAGGTGGGATGAATTGAGAAAAGCTCATTTAAATGTGTACGGTACCATACGTAAAAAATAGAAGATCACCGTGAGGTTTTATAACGTGGGTGATATAGGATGCCCATGTCACAGCTTCTGAAATTGCAATCTAATGTATGCATCAGCCACCAATGAGCCCACATTCTAGTGCACATCATGCACATTCTGAGTTTGCAGCCTCCAGCTCTCATTTTACCCCTTCTGACATCACAATCCAGGGTAGGCTGCGGTAACTGCTGAATTTGCACTTTAGGGGAGGCATCACAAACTCATTAAGCCCGCATTCTACTGCAAACATGCTGTGTCTTGAACCTGAACTCTGGAGCAGGCATCTTGCCACTACTAATAGTTTATCACCATCTAGTGTTTCACTGTCATGACATGTTTCCATTGCTTCTTCATCTCTGGTCATCACTCTGTGTCATTTATCACCATCCAGTGTTTATTTCAGTCCTGTAACCTGTTTCGAGTGCTTGTTCAACCCACTCCAGGACAAACATATCTAGCACATATTCAGTGCTGTGACAGGTTAAGTGTTTCTCCATCCTCTCCTAGTTAAACACACACAGCAGTTTACCACACTTAGTGTTTCAGTTCTGTGACATGCTTCATCCACTCCAGATCTAAAACACTCAGTAGATTATCATCATCCAGTGTTTAACTGTGGAACATCCCACAAGTCTTCTTCATGCACCCCATGTCAAACATACCCAGTAGCTTATCACTATCCCATGTTTCAGTGAAGCGATGATTCAAGTGTTTCTTCTTTTTCTCCAGGTAAAGCACACTCAGCAGTTTGTCACCAGTGTTTCACCTGTGACATGATTCTTCTTAATTTATGTAGTTGGCTGCATTGGGTCTTAGTTGTGTCACGTAAGATAGTCCTTGAGACAAGCCAACTCTAACCATGGCATGCAGTCTCTGGAGTGTGAGAACTTCAGTATTTGCAGCTATGCAGGTTTAGTTACTCTGTAGCATATGGGAGGTTAGTTTCCCAATCAGGGATTGAACCTTCATCCCCTACACTACAAGGTGGATGGTTAAGCGCTGGACCACCAGGAAAGGCCCTGTGACATGCTGTAAGTGCCTGCTTTTACACCCCATATCAAAAAGACACATTGTTTGATGGGAACATATCAGCATCCAGAGTTGCAAAGATTGGACACGCTTCAAGAACTTCTTCATCCACACAGGGCAAATACAAGCAGGTGTTTATCGCAATGCAGTGCCATTCCATGTACTTTTTCATTGATTACTCATTGAATGTATCCAATAGATGATCATCATCTACTGTTTCAGTGCAGTGACACCTCGAGTTATTCTTCATGCACCCCGGGTCAAACACATCCAGTTGCGTATCTCCATGCAGTGTTTCACTGCTGCGACATGCTTTCAGTGTGTCTTTATCCACCCCTGGTCAAACATACTAAGTAGCTCATCAGTATCCACACTTCAGAGAGGAGATTCAGCCGCATCTTCCTCCACCCCAGGTGAAATAGCCTCACCAGCTTATCACTTCCTGTTTTTCACTGCTGTCACAAGTTCAAGTGCATCTTTATCAAACACACCAGGAGTTTATCACCATCCCGCCCTTCCAAGCTGTGACACAAACTGCTGTATCATCCAGACTGGAAAAATACATCTAGTACTTTACTAAAGTCAGTGTTTCAGTGCTATGACGTGATTCAAGTGCCTATTCATCCACTCTCTGGAAAAACACACTCTGTAGTTTATCACCGTACAGTGCTCACTGCCTTGACGTAGGACATGCTCCGAATGCTTCTTTGTCCACCTGGTGTGAAATACTCAATAGTTTTTCAACATCTATATTTCAGTACTGTGAATCACTGCAAATGCTTCTTTGTCAATCCTGGCCAGTCACTCCTTGGAGTTTAACACCCTTCAGTGTTTCAGTGCTGTAATATGCTTCATGTGCTTCATCTTCTGCTGTAGAACATACTCATTAGTGTACCACCATCCAGTATTCAGTACAGAGATATGCTTCAAGTGCTTAATAGTCCACATCAGTTGGACATTCCCAGCATTTTATCATTAGCCAAGGTTTCAGGGCTGTAACTTGTGGCATATAATAGGTGTTTGTTTAACCCCCAGAGGTGAAACTCAACAAGTGTTTCATCACCATGTATTCTATCAGTGCTGTGACATACTACAGTCCTTCCTTAACTACTCTGGGTTAATACACACATCCATTCTTTCAGTGCTGATTAATGCACAAGTGCTTCCTCAACCATCCTGTTTCAAATACATACGGTAGTTTATCAACATCCAGTGTTTAAGTGGTGTGACACACTTCAGATGCTTCTTTATTTACCTGATTGATGTTTTTCAGTCACACAGTCATGTCCTACTCTTTGAAACCCCATGAACTACAGCACACCAGGCTTCCCTGTCCTTCACTATCTCCTGGAATTTGCTCAAATTTGTGCCCATTGAGACAGTTATGTCTACAGTCAATCATTTTATTCATTGTCACACCCATCCCCACCTGCTTACAATCTTACCCAGCATTAGGGTCTTTTCTAATGATTTAGCCCTTTTCATGAGGTGGAAGTATTGCAATTTCAGCATCAGTCCTTCCAGTGAGTAGTCAGTGTTGATTTCCTTTAGGACTGACTGGTTTGATCTCTTTCCAGTTCAAGGACTCAAGAGTCTTCTCCAGCACTACAGTTCTAAAACATCGATTATTTGGCATTCAACCTTCTTTACAGTTCAGATCCCACATCCATGCATGACTATTGGGAAAACCATACCTTGACTTTTGCCAGCAAAGGGATGTCTCTGGTTTCATATGCTGCCTAGGTTTGTCATAGCTTTTTCTGCAAGAAACAAATGTCTTTTAAATTCATGTTTGCAGTCACCATGCGCAGTGATTTTGGAAGTCATGAAAATAAAAATCTTTCAGTTTCCATTGTGTCCTGATTTATTTGCTACCAAGAGATGGGACTGGATGACATGATCTTAATTTATTGAATGTCGAGGTTTAAGTCAACTTTTTAAATCTCCACTTCATCTCAGCAAGGAGCTCTAACTCCTCATCTGCTTTCTGTCATCTGCATGTCTGAGTTTATATTTCTCCCAGCAATTTTGATTCCAGTTTGTGCTTCATCCAGTCTGACATTTTGCATGATATACTGTGCATGTAAGTTAAATAAGTGGGGTGATGAGAAGATAGCCTTGACATACTCCTTTACGAATTCTGAACAACTCCATTGTTCCTGTCTGATTCTGTTACCTCGTGACCTGCATACAGGTTTCTCAGGAGCCAGGTAATGTGGTCTAGTATACCCATCTCTTTAAGAATTTTCCACAGTTTCTGTGACCCACATAGTCAAAGGTTTTAGCATAGTGAATGAAGCAGAAGTAGATCATTTTCGGGAATTCCCTGCTTTTTCCATGATCCAATGAACGTTGGCAATTTGATCTCTGGTTCCTCTGCCTTTCGTAATCCAATTTGTACATTTGAAAGTTCTCTGTTCACATATTGTTGAAACCTAGATGGAGGCATTTTGAGCATTACCTTGCCAGCATATGAAATGAGAACGACTGGGCAGTAGTTTGAGCATGCCTTCACAATGCCCCTTTTTGGGATCAGAGTGAATCTGACCTTTTCCTGTCCTGTGGTCATTGATGAGTTTTCCAAATTTCCTGGCATATTGAGTGTAGCATTTTAACAACATTATCTTTTACAATTTGTAATAGCTGAGCTTCAAGTCTATCATCTCGACTAGCATTGTTTGTGATAATTGTTCCTAAGATCCACTTGACTTCACACCCTAGGTTGTCTGCTCTATGTGTGTGATCACACCATTATGGTTATATAGGTGATTAAGCAGAGAAGGCGATGGCACCCCACTCCAATATCCTTGACTGGAAAATCCCATGGACAGAGGAGCCTGGTAGTGTGCTGTCCATGAGGTCACTAAGAGCTGGACATGAGAGAAGCGACTTAGCAGCAGCAGCAGCAGGTGATTAAGACCTTTCTTTGGTACAGCTCTTCTCTTATACACTTGACAACACTTCATCGCATCCTCTGCTTCTGCTAGGTTCATACCACTTCTGTCCTTGATTGTACCCATGTTTGCATAAAATATTCTCTAAGGTTCTTGGCAAGATTTCTAGTCTTCCCTATTCTATTTTCCCCTCTATTTTCTATTGGTATTAAATGCACACAATATTATATCCCCATTAAGTGTTTAAGTTTAGATATGCTTCAAGTGTTTTTTAATCCACTCCAGAAGAAATTAATGTGATAGCTATCCATCCATTTTGTGTTTTTCCAGAAAGTGGATGAATAGGCACTTGAATCATGTCATAGCACTGAAACACTGACTTTAGTAAAGTACTGGATGTATTTTTCCAGTCTGGATGATACAGCAGTTTGTGTCACAGCTTTGGAAGTGCTGGATGGTGATAAACTACTGGTGTGTTTGTAAAGATGCACTTGAACTTGTGACAGCAGTGAAAAACAGGAAGTGATAAGCTGGTGAGGCTATTTTACCTCAAAATGGATACCATCCATTTTTTTTTCTGTATTGTGACATGGTTTGAGTCTCCTCCATTCCCTCCAGGTAAAACACACCCTGTAAATTATCATCATTCATTGATGCTGTGCTAGTACAGGCTTGAAGTGTCCCTTTGTCTCATTTAATCAAACACTTCCTGTCGTTTACCATTATGCAGTGTTCTAGTACTGTGGCTTGCCTCATGTACTTCTTTATCCTCTCCAAATAAGATATGGTTAGTAGCTTATCACAATTACTGTTTCAGTTCTGTGATGAGTTTCAAGTCCTTCTTTAGTCTATCCTAGATAAAACACACTCAGAAGTTTACCATGATCCCACGTTTTACTCTGCGCCATTCTTCCAGTTTCTCCTCATTCAACATGTATCAAACACACCCCATAGTTTATCACCATCCAGTGTTTCAATGATGTTTCCTGCTCAACTGCTTCCTCATTCTCTGCAGAAAATACATAAGCAATAATTTATCACAATCCAGTGTGTTCATTCTGGTATATGTTTCAAAAGATCCTTTTTTCACACTCTTAGTTTATCACCATCCATTTATTCAGTGCTATTACATACTTTTCATTGATTTTTCAACTACCACAGTCATTATACACAATGATTTATCATGATACAGTTTCAGTGTTGTGACACTCTCCTTGTGCTTCTTTCCATATACAAGATCAAACACAGAACATTTGAAGTTGAACATATAGTGTTTCAGTCATGAAACCCACTTCAAGTGGTTCTTCACTTACTCCACAACAAACACACCATATAGGTTACTGACATTCATTGTTTCAATGCTGTAGCACATATTAATGGCTGCTTCACTAACTCCAAGTCAAACACATTCAGTGTTTTACCACTATCTTGGGTTTTCAGATCTGTGACATGCTTCAATAGCTCCTGAAACTACTCAAGGTCAAATGCACTCAGTAGATTTGTTGTTGCTGGCTCTTATTTGTTGTTCAGTCACTCAGTCATCTCCAACTCTTCATAATCCCATGGACTGCAGTATATCATGCCTTCTTGCCCTTCACCATCTCCCGGAGATTGTTCAAACTCAAATCCACTGGATCGGTGATGGCATCCAAGCATCTGGTCCTCTATCATCCCCTTCTTCTGCTCCAATCTTTTTTGGCAGCATCAGAGTCCTTTTGCAACGAGTTGACACTTTCACATCAGATACCCCATAATATTGGAGCTTCTGCCTCAGCATCAGCCCCTCCAATGAATTTCAGGATTGATTCCCTTTAGGGTTGACTGGATTGATTTCCTTGCAGCCCAAGGGACTCACAGAGTGGTCTCCAAGACTGTAGCTCAAAAAGTTTCAAATTCCTTAATGTTTAGCCTCCTTTATGTTCTAACTTACATTGTCACATGACTTGTTATATAAAACACACACAAATATAGCTCTGACTATATGGACGCTTCTTGGCAAGGAATATCTCTGCTCTTTAAGACGCAGTCTAGGTTTTGTCACTGCTTTTCTTCCAAGAAACAGGTGTCATTTGATTTCATAGCTGCAGTCATCATCTGCCGTGATTTTGGGGTCCAAGAAAACAGAAGTCTGTCACTGTTACCATTGTTTTCCCATCTATTTGCCATGAAGTAATAGGACCAGATGCATGATCTTAGTTTTTTGAATGTTGAGTCTTAAACCAGGTTTTTCACTCTCCTTTCATCTGCATCAAGAGGCTCTTTAGTTATTTTATTCTTTATTCTATATTGGTGGTATCATCTGCATATCTGAAGTTATTGATATTTCTATTGATATTTCTATTTCTCTCTTAATCTCAGCTTGTGTTTCCTCCAGCCCAGCATTATCCAAGATGTGCTCTGCATATAAGTTAAATAAACAGGGTGCAAATATAGTAGTGGTTTTTTTTTTTTTCTTTTTTTTCCCAATTTCAAACCATCTGTTCTTCTGTATCTGGTTCTCACTGGTCGTTTCCTGACCTGGATACAGGTCTCTCAGGAGGCATGTAGGTAGTCTGGTATTTCCATGTCTTTAAGAATTTTCTGCAGTTTGTTGTGATCCATACAGTGGATTTTTATCATAGTCAATAAAGCAGAAATATATTTTTTTTAAAGAATATTATTGCTTTTTCCATGATCCAGTGGATGTTGCCAATTTGACTTCTGGTTTCTATATTTTCTAAAATCCAGTTTGAACATTTGCCACTTCTAGGTTAATGTGCTGTTAGTCTTGCCAGGAGAATTGTGAGCATGCCTTTGTTCGATTCACTTCAGTTGCTCAGTTGTGTCTTACTGTTTTTGAAACCATGCACTACAGAAAATCAGGCCCCCTGTCCAACACCAACTCCTGCAGTTTACTGAAATTCATGTCCTTTGAGTTGGTGATACCATCTAACTGTCTCATCCTCTGTCCTCCCCTTCTCCTCCCCGCTTTCAATCTTCCCAAACATCAAGGTCTTTTCTTTTCTTCTTTTTTTTTTTTTTTTTCATTTAGGACCACAGTTTAGTTTTTTTTTTTTAATTTAATTTTTTTATTTTTTAAATTTTAAAATCTTTAATTCTTACATGCGTTCCCAAACATGAACCCTCCCACTCC
>NW_017214060.1:0-15027 GCF_001704415.2 Capra hircus
TCTCGACTTATTGACGGGCGACCTCAGGACCGCTTCTGGTGGCCTCAGGAAAGGCCAGTTCCCCATGCGATTGCTCGGGGCCACTCGGGATTCCTCATCCCGTCAATGCCGGGCGCCTAAGACCTGGCTGGGGAGCGCGGTCGCTGAGGATTCTGAGCATTCCGCTAAATGGCATGATCTTGGGACTTCTGGAGTCTCCCCAGGGGAGTCAGGCCGCGGTCCCGATTGGGGGCATGCACGTGCCGCTTTCCTCTCGAGCTGGAGCCAGCAGTAGTCACTTTTCACCTTCGCGTGGACAAGGGATCTGTGGCTTTCCCTCGAGGCTTTCCCAAGAGACTTTCACACAGGGCTATCCCACGTGTCACCATGGTGTGAATCGATCCTCGGCTTGAAAGTCGAGGCAGTGCAGGGAAAACAGGTTTCCCTGGAGTGGACTGAGACATCTGGGGGACACAGGGAATGGTGGCACGACCCTGGAGTTTCTCTCGCCTTTCCTGTGGAGAGCGCCTCCTCTTGAAGTGCGACGAGAACGCGGGGAATTCTTTCCCCACCAGGCAGGGAAAGGATCCCTCCTCTCGAGCTAGGAGGAGGAAACGGGGCTCCTCTGGATGTGGGCGGGACTCTCGTGCTTCCTCTCGAGTGGAGACGGGTATGTCGGGGAACTTCTTGAGTTGCAGCAAGGGTGTGAAGGACCCTTTGGAAATTTCAGAGGTTAGGTGTGATTAGCCTCGAGACACCTCAGCGGAAATGGGCCTCCCCTCGCCTGGAGGTGAGAACCTCCTGAATTTTCTCGAGTTGCGGTGGGTGCTCTCGACTTATGACTCAGACGTCAGGGACCCGCTCTGGTGGCCTCAGGAAAGGCTAGTCACCATGCGAGTTGCTCGGGGGCCTCACGGGATTCCTCTCCCGTCGATGCCGGGGCCTAAGACCTTGTGTGGAGTCGCTGCCGGAACCTGAGGATTCCTCTCCAAGGCTGACATGGATCTTGGGGTACTTCTGGAGTCTCCCCAGGGGAGTCAGTCCTCGTCTCGAGTGGGGGCATGCACGTGCCCTTTCCTCCCGAGCTGTAGCAGCAGTGTCGCGCTTCCCTTCGCTTGAATCAAGGGATCTGTGGCTTTCCTCGAGGCTTTCCCTAGAGGCTTTCCCACGAGGCTTACCCACAGGGCTGTCCCACGTGCCACCGTGGTGTGAGTCGATCCTCGGCTTGAAAGTCGAGGCACTGCAGGGAAAACTGGTTTCCCTGGAATGGACTGAGGTATCTGGGGGACTCTGGGAATGGTGGCAGGAACCTGGAGTTCCTCTCGCCTTTCCTGTGGGAGAGCGCCTCCTCTTGAGATGCGACGGGAACGCCTGAAATTGCTTCCTCCTTGCTCCCTCCTCTCGACCAAGGAGGCGGAAACGGGGCTCCTCTGGATATGGTCGGGACTCTCGTGCTTCTCTCGAGTGGAGACGGGTTATGTCGGGGAACTTCTTGAGGTGCAGCAAGGGTGTGAAGGATCCTTTGGAAGTTCCAGAGGTTAGGTGTGATTAGCCTCGAGACGCCTCAGCGGAAATGGGCCTCATCTCGCCTGGAGGGTAGAACCTCCTGGATTTTCTCGAGTTGCGGCAGGTGCTCTCGACTTACGACGGGGACCACACGGACCCACTCTGGTGGCCTCAGGAAAGGCCAGTCCCATGCGAGTTGCTCAGGGGACTCTCGGGATTCCCATCCCGTCGATGCCAGGGCCTAAGACCTTGTGTGGAGTCATTGCCAGAACCTGAAGATTTCTCTCCAGTGCTGACATGGATCTTGGGGTACTTCTGGAGTCTCCCCAGGGGAGTCAGTCCTCGTCTCGAGTGGGGGCATGCACGTGCGCTTTCAAGCCGAGGATCAACTCACACCACCAGTGGCACGTGGGACAGCCTTGTGGGAAAGCCTCGTGGGAAAGCCTCGAGGGAAAGGCACGGATCCCTTGATCCACGCGAAGGGAAGCGTGACCACTGCTGCAACAGCTCGGGAGGAAAGCGCACGTGCATGCCCCCACTCGAGACGAGGACTGACTCCCCTGGGGAGACTCCAGAAGTACCCCAAGATCCATGTCAGCACTGGAGAGGAAATCTTCAGGTTCTGGCAATGACTCCACACAAGGTCTTAGGCCCTGGCATCGACGGGATGGGAATCCCGAGAGTCCCCTGAGCAACTCGCATGGGGACTGGCCTTTCCTGAGGCCACCAGAGTGGGTCCGTGTGGTCCCCGTCGTAAGTCGAGAGCACCTGCCGCAACTCGAGAAAATCCAGGAGGTTCTACCCTCCAGGCGAGATGAGGCCCATTTCCGCTGAGGCGTCTCGAGGCTAATCACACCTAACCTCTGGAACTTCCAAAGGATCCTTCACACCCTTGCTGCACCTCAAGAAGTTCCCCGACATACCCGTCTCCACTCGAGAGGAAGCACGAGAGTCCCGACCATATCCAGAGGAGCCCCGTTTCCGCCTCCTTGGTCGAGAGGAGGGAGCAAGGAGGAAGCAATTTCAGGCGTTCCCGTCGCATCTCAAGAGGAGGCGCTCTCCACAGGAAAGGCGAGAGGAACTCCAGGTTCCTGCCACCATTCCCAGAGTCCCCCAGATACCTCAGTCCATTCCAGGGAAACCAGTTTTCCCTGCAGTGCCTCGACTTTCAAGCCGAGGATCGACTCACACCACGGTGGCACGTGGGACAGCCCTGTGGGTAAGCCTCGTGGGAAAGCCTCTAGGGAAAGCCTCGAGGAAAGCCACAGATCCCTTGATTCAAGCGAAGGGAAGCGCGACACTGCTGCTACAGCTCGGGAGGAAAGGGCACGTGCATGCCCCCACTCGAGACGAGGACTGACTCCCCTGGGGAGACTCCAGAAGTACCCCAAGATCCATGTCAGCCTTGGAGA
Source organism: Capra hircus (assembly GCF_001704415.2). NCBI lineage: Eukaryota > Metazoa > Chordata > Mammalia > Artiodactyla > Bovidae > Capra > Capra hircus. Next base: position 2,898 of record NW_017214060.1, read on the forward strand.
GGAATCCTCAGGTTCCGGCAGCGACTCCACACAAGGTCTTAGGCCCCGGCATCGACGGGAGAGGAATCCCGTGAGGCCCCCGAGCAACTCGCATGGTGACTAGCCTTTCCTGAGGCCACCAGAGCGGGTCCCTGACGTCTGAGTCATAAGTCGAGAGCACCCACCGCAACTCGAGAAAATTCAGGAGGTTCTCACCTCCAGGCGAGGGGAGGCCCATTTCCGCTGAGGTGTCTCGAGGCTAATCACACCTAACCTCTGAAATTTCCAAAGGGTCCTTCACACCCTTGCTGCAACTCAAGAAGTTCCCCGACATACCCGTCTCCACTCGAGAGGAAGCACGAGAGTCCCGCCCACATCCAGAGGAGCCCCGTTTCCTCCTCCTAGCTCGAGAGGAGGGATCCTTTCCCTGCCTGGTGGGGAAAGAATTCCCCGCGTTCTCGTCGCACTTCAAGAGGAGGCGCTCTCCACAGGAAAGGCGAGAGAAACTCCAGGGTCGTGCCCACCATTCCCTGTGTCCCCCAGATGTCTCAGTCCACTCCAGGGAAACCTGTTTTCCCTGCACTGCCTCGACTTTCAAGCCGAGGATCGATTCACACCATGGTGACACGTGGGATAGCCCTGTGTGAAAGTCTCTTGGGAAAGCCTCGAGGGAAAGCCACAGATCCCTTGATCCACGCGAAGTGAAAAGTGACACTGCTGCTACAGCTCGAGAGGAAAGCGCACGTGCATGCCCCCAATCGAGACGAGGACTGACTCCCCTGGGGAGACTCCAGAAGTACCCAAGATCCATGTCAGCACTTTAGAGGAATGCTCAGATTACGGCACCGACTCCACACAAGGTCTTAGGCCCCGGCATTGACGGGAGAGGAATCCCGAGAGTGGCCCCGAGCAACTCGCATGGGGACTGGCCTTTCCTGAGGCCACCAGAACGGGTCCCTGAGGTCCCCGTCATAAGTCGAGAGCACCTGCCGCAACTCGAGAAAATCCAGGAGGTTCTCCCCTCCAGGCGAGATGAGGCCCATTTCCCCTGAGGCATCTCCAGGCTAATGACACCTAACCACTGGAAATTCCAAATGGTCCTTCACACCCTTGCTGCAACTCAAGAAGTTCCCCGACATACCCGTCTCAACTCGAGAGGAAGCACGAGAGTCTTGCCCACATCCAGAGGAGTCCCGTTTCCGCCTCCTAGCTCGAGAGGAGGGATCCTTTCCCTGCGGGTCGGGAATGAATTCCCGACGTTCCCGTCACATCTCTAGAGGAGGCGCTCTCTACAGGAAAGGCGAGAGGAACTCCATTGGTCGTTCCACCATTCCCCAGAGTCCCCCAGATGTCTCAATCCATTCCAGGGAAACCTGTTTTCCCTGCACTGTCTCAACTTTCAAGCCGAGGATCGATTCACACCAGAGTGGCACGTGGCACAGCCCTGTGGGAAAGCCTCGTGGGAAAGCTTCGTGGGAAAGCCTGGTGGGAAAGCCTACTGGGACACATCGAGGGAAAGCCTCTAGGGAAAGCCACAGATCCCTTGATACACGCGAAGGGAAGTGTGACACTGCTGCTACAGCTCGGGAGGAAAGCGCACGTGCATGCTCCCACTCGAGACGAGGACTGACTCCCCTGGGGAGACTCCAGAAGTACCCCAAGATCCATGTCAGCACTGGAGAGGAATCCTCAGATTCTGGCACCGACTCCACACAAACTCTTAGGCCGCGGCATCGTCGGGAGGCGTATCCCGAGAGGCCCCCGAGCAACTCGCATGGGGACTGGCCTTTCTGAGGCCACCGGAGAGGGTTCTTGAGTCCCCGTCGTAAGTCCAGAGCACCTGCCGCAACTCGAGAAAATCCAGGAGGTTCTCCCCTCCAGGAGAGTTGAGGCCCATTTTCCGCTGAGGCGTCTCGAGGCTAATCACACCTAACCTCTGGAACGTTCAAAGGGTCCTTCACACCCTTGCTGCAACTCAAGAAGTTCCCCGACATACCCGTCTCCACTCGAGAGGAAGCACGAGAATCCCGCCCACATCCAGAGGAGCACCGTTTCCGCTTCCTAGGTCGAGAGGAGGGATCCATTCCCTGCGTGGTCGGGAAAGAATTCCCGGCGTTCCCTTCGCATCTCAAGAGGAGGTGCTCTTCACAGGAAAGGCGAGAGGAACTGCAGGGTCGTGCCACCATTCCCAGAGTCCCCCAGATGTCTCAGTCCATTCCAGGGAAACCTGTTTTCCCTGCACTGCCTCGACTTTCAAGCCGAAGATCAACACTCACCATGGTGGCACGTGGGACAGCCCTGTGGGAAAGCCTCATGGGAAAGCCTCGTGGGAAAGCCTAGTGGAAAACCTCGAGGGAAAGCCCACTGATCCCTTGATCCACTCCACGGGAAGCGTAACACTGCTGCTACAGATCGGGAGGAAAGCGCACGTGCATGCCCCCACTCGAGACGAGGACTGACTCCCCTGGGGAGACTTCAGAAGTACCCCAAGTTCCATGTCAGCACTGGAGAGGAATCCTCAGGTTCTGGCACCGACTCCACAAAAGGTCTTAGGCCCTTCATCGACGGGAGAGGAATCCCGAGAGGCCCCCGAGGAACTCGCTTGGGGACTGGCCTTTCCTGAGGCCACCAGAGCGGGTCCCTGAGGTCCCCGTCATAAGTCGAGAGCACCTGCTGCAACTCGAGAAAATCCAGGAGGTTCTCCCCTCAGGTGAGATGAGGCCCATTTCCAATGAGCCGTCTCGAGGCTAATCACACTTAACCTCTGGGACTTCCAAAGGGTCCTTCACACCCTTGCTGCAATTCAAGAAGGTCCCCGACATACCCGTCTCCACTCGAGAGAAAGCACAAGCGTCCCGCCCACATCCAGAGGAGCCCCTTTTCCGCCTCCTAGCTCGAGAGGTGGGATCCTTTCCCTGCCTGTTCGGGAGAGAATCCCTGGGTTTTCCGTTGCATCTCAAGAGGACGCGCTCTCCACAGGAAAGGCGAAAGCAACTCTAGGGTCGTGCCACCATTCATCATAGTCCCCCTGATGACTCAGTCCATTCCAGGGAAACCTGTTTTCCCTGCACTGCCTCGACTTTCAGCCGAGGATGGACTCACAGCACGGTGGCACATGGGACAGCCCTGTGGGAAAGCCTCGTGGGAAAGCCTCTTGGGAAGCCTCGAGGGAAAGCCACAGATCCCTTAATCCAAGTGAGTGTTAACAGGAGGTTTTCACCTCCTAGCGAATTCAGATTTGGGCCCTGACTCAACACAAGGTCTTACGCCTCGGCGTCGTCTGGAGAGTAATCCCGAAATTCAGCTGATGTGTAAGGGTCCCTCATTCCCCGCAAAGATGCGGAAAAATGGAACATCTAAATGTGAGTGAGACCCTAGCTTTTGCTCCCGAGTGGAGACGTTCCTGTGGGAAATTCTTGAGTTGTACAAGGGTTTGAAAGAGTCTTTGGAAATTCCAGATATTAGTGTGATTAGCGTCGAGACGCCTCAGCGGAAAAGGGCCTCATCTCGCCTGGAGGGGAGATCCTCCTGGATTTTGTTGAGTTGAGAGAGGTGCTCTCGAGTTATGAGTGGGACATCAGGGACGAGATCTGTTGGGCTCAATAAAGTCCAGTCCTCATGCAAGTTGCGAGGAGGCCTCTCGGGATTCGTCTCCCGTCGATGAAGGGGCCTAAGACTTGTGTGGGGTCGGGGTCGGAACCTGAGGATTCGTCTCCAGTGCTGACATGGATCTTGGGGTACTTCTGGAGTCTCCCCAGGGGAGTCAGTCCTCGTCTCGAGTGGGAGAATGCACGTGCGCCTTCCTCCCAAGCTGTAGCAGCAGTGTCACGCTTCCCCTCACGTGAATCAAGGGATCTGTGGCTTTCCCTCGAGGCTTTCCCACGAGGCTTTCCCACGAGGCTTTCCCACAAGGCTTTTCCACAGGGCTGTTCCACGTGCCACCATGGTGTGAGTCGATCCTCGCATGATAGTCGAGGCAGTGCAGGGAAAACAGTTTCCCTGGAATGGACTGAGTCATCTGGGGGACTCTTGGAATGGTGGAACGACCCTGGAGTTCCTCTCGCCCTTCCTGTGGAGAGCACCTTCTCTTGAGACGTGATGGGAACGCCGGGTATTCTTTCCTGACAAAGTAGGGAAAGGATCCCTCATCTCAAGCTCAGGGTGGAAACGTAGCTCCTCTGCCTGTGGGCGGGCCCCTCCTGCTTCCACTCCGAGTGGAGACGGGTATGTCGGGGAACTTCTTGAGTTACAAGCAAGGGTGTGAAGGACCCTTTGGAAGTTGCAGAGGTGAGGTGTGATTACGTTCTAGCCCCTCAGCGGAAAATGGGCCTCATTCTCGCCTGGAGGGGAGAACCTCCTGGATTTTCTCGAGTTGCGGCAGGTGCTCTCCGACTTACGACGGGGACCTCAGGGACCCGCTCTGGTGGCCTCAGGAAAGGCGGTCCCCTTGCGAGTTGTTAGGGGACTCTCTCGTGATTCCTCTCCCATCGATGCTGGGGCCTAAGACTTGTGTGGATTCGGGGCCAGCACCTGAGGATTCCTCTGCAGTGCTGACGTGGATCTTGGGGTACTTCTGGAGTTACTCCAGGGGAGTCAGTCTCGTCGCCAGTGGGTCATGCACGAGCTCTTTCCTCGCTAGTTGTAGCCGCAGTGTCACGCTTCCCTTCACGTGGATCGAGGGATATGTGTCTTTCCTCGAGGCTTTCCCACGAGGCTTTCCCACGAGGCTTTCCCACAGGGCTGTCCGTGGTGTGAGTCGATCCTCTGCGTGAAAATCGAGGCAGTGCAGGGAAAACAGGTTCCTCTGGTTTGGACTGATGCTGGGAGCAAGTGTGAGGACTCCCGGCCGTGATAAGGTCATGAGGAAGGAAGCTGACATACGCAAGGTGTGTTCAGACTTCAGGGACCCCTCTGCAAATTCCTACGCATGTACCCCAACAAAAATCTGCCGGCTTTGTGCTCTGCCTTTCCACTCTTCTCACATTTTCTGGAAAAAGTCAATTCAGGGCTTTAGTCTTCTGCATTTGAAAGAGTGTTTCAATCCAAAAACCCCTCTGATGGCTTTCTAGCCTGCCTGCAGGACTCGAACTGCTGAGCATGTGATTGTTTGAGGCCTCCTGACTGCAGGAGGCACAGGAAGCTTAAAGCATCCTAGGAATGTAGGGGCATCCGAGGAGTCAAAATATTTAGAATAGGACTGATTAAAAGTTTCATTTTGTTGGGTCAATGCTTGCTGCTAAATTTTCATATCCTTTATTTTTAGATATAGTTGCTATATAAAAAAAACAAGTAGCAGACCGGTTATTAGCAACATTAGATCTTTGAGTTAAGTACCTTCTTTGTTATAACCCACTGCACCTTTGTTCTATAGAGATGTAACATTAATGCTTTAAGGAGATGCAGTTTAAAGAAAAACACTTCAGGAGAAACAAAATTAACATTCATTAAGGAAGAGAGCCAAAAAGTGTTAACAAGCCTCTTGGCCAGATGATAATGTAAATCACCTGAGACCTTTTGTATACAAAATGATGTACAGAAAGAGTCTGGGCAGCGAACGCTACATAATTTTGTGTTACCCATTGATCTCCATGTTTTATCAAAAGTATAAAAAGGCCTTTCTGAACAATAAAGGATGGGGCCAGTTTCTCAGACCAGTTTCTCGAAAGAGTCTCTCTGCCTGGTTTCCTGGGACTCAGGCCCCCCGTGTCTTTCCTCTCTTTCTTCTTCCCTACTTTTCCTTCTCTCTGCTCTTACTTTAACTTCAGGTTGAATCTCCACAGGGGCGCGGAGGCTCGCCAGGTCGACTTACTTGGCCTGGCTGTTAAGAACTGCACGAAAGGAAGCTTAAGTCGAAGCATCCCTTAGATATTCAAGCAGTCGCCGGTGGCCCAACGTAGATGGTGGCAAATTCCTTGTCTGAAATTTTATTGGCCTTTCCGCTAAACCAAGCTATTCAGCCCACTTCCTCCACTTAATCTTCTTAATACACTATAGTTTTTTACTCTAATCTTACATTAATAAATAAACAAGTCTTTCCACCTCAACGCCGTCCATCCGTCGAATTCCCTGGATCCAGCGGGGCTGGACACCGGCAGACTGAGATATCTGGGGGACTCTTGGAATGGTGGGACGACCCTGGAGTTCCTCTCGCCTTTCCTGTGGAGAGCGCCTCCTCTTGAGAAGCGACGGGAACGCCGGGAATTCTTTCCAGAACATGCAGGGAAAGGATCCCTCATCTCGAGCTACGAGGCGGAAACGGGGCTCCTCTGGATGTGGGCGGGACTCTCGTGCTTCCTCTCGAGTGGAGTCAGGTATGTCGGGGAACTTCTTGAGTTGCAGCAAAGGGTGTGAAGGACCCTTTGGAAGTTCCAGAGGTTAGGTGTGATTAGCCTCGGAACCGCTCAGCGGAAAAGGCCTCATCTCGCCTGGAGGGGAGAACCTCCTGGATTTTCTCGAGCTGCGGCATGTGCTCTTGACTTACGACGGGGACCTCAGGGACCCGCTTCTGGTGGCCTCAGGAAAAGGCCAGTCCCATGCGAGTTGCTAGTGGGGCCTCTCGGGATTCCTTCCCGCGATGCCGGGCCTAAGACCTTATGTGGTATCGGGGCCGGAAACCTGAGGTTTCCCCGCCAGTGCTGACATGTATTTTGGGGTAATTCTGGAGTCTCCCCAGGGGAGTCAGTCCTCGTCTCGAGTGAGGGCATGCACGTGCGCTTTCCTCCCGAGCTGTAGCAGCAGTGTCACGCTTCCCGTCGCAGTGGATCAAGGGATGAGTGGCATTCCCTCGAGGCTTTCCCGCGAAGCTTTCCCACGAGGCTTTCCCACAGGGCTGTTCCCACGTGCCACCATGGTGTGAGTCGATCCTCGGCTTGAAAGTCGAGGCAGTGTAGTGAAAACAGGTTTCCCTGGAATGGACTGAGATATCAGGTGGACTCTGGGAATGGTGGCACCACCCTGGAGTTCCGCTCACCTATCCTGTGGAGAGCGCATCCTCTGGAGATGCGACGGGAACCCCAGGAATTCTTTCCCGACCACACAGTGAAAGGATCCCTCGTTTCGAGCTAAGAGGGAGAAACAGGGCTCCTCTGGACGTGGGCGGGACTCTCGAGCTTCCTCTCGAGTGGAGAAGGGTATGTCGGGGAACTTCTTGAGTTGCAGCAAGCGTGTGAAGGACCCTTTGGAAGTTCCAGAGGTTAGGTGTGATTAGCCTCGAGACGCCTCAGCGGAAATGGGCCTCATCTCGCCTGCAGGGGAGAACCTCCTGGATTTTCTCGAGTTGCGGCAGGTGCTCTCGACATACGACGGGGACCTCAGGGACCCGCTCTGGTGGCCTCAGGAACGGTCAGTCCCCATGCGAGTTGCTCGGGCCCTCTCGGGATACCTGTCCCATCGATGCCGGGGCCTAAGACCTTGTGTGGAGTCGGTGCCGGTACCTGAGGATTCCCCTCCAGTGTGACATGGATCTTAGGGTACTTCTGGAGTCTCCCTAGGGGAGTCAGTCCTCGTCTTGAGTGGGGGCATGCACGTGCGCTTTCCTCCCTAGCTGTAGCAGCAGAGTCACCCTTCCCATCACGTGGGTCAAGGGATCTGTGTCATTCCCTCGAGGCTTTCCCACGAGGCTTTCCGATGAGGCTTTCCCACAGGGCTCTCCCACGGGCCACCGGTGGTGTGGAGTCCGTCCTCGGCTTGAAAGTACCAGCAGTGCAGGGAAAACAGGTTTCCCTGGAATGGACTGAGACATCTGGGGGACTCTGGAAATGGTGGCACGGCCCTGGAGTTCCTCTCGCCTTTCCTGTGGAGAGCGCCTCCTCTTAAGATGCGACGGGAACGCCGGAATTCTTTCCCGTACACACAGGGAAAGGATCCCACCTCTCGAGCTATGAGTCGGAAACGGGGCTCCTCTGGATGTGGGCGGGACTCTCGTGCTTCCTCTCGAGTGGAGACGGGTATGTCGGGGAACTTCTTAAGTTGCAGCAAGGGTGTGAAGGACCCTTTGGAAGTTCCAGAGTTTAGGTGTGATTATCCTCGATATGCCTCAGCGGAAATGGGCCTCATCTGGCCTCGAGGGAGAACCTCCTGGATTTTTCTCGAGTTGCGGCCGGCGCTCTCGACTTACGACACGGGACCTCACGGACCCGCTCTGGTGGCCTCAGGAAGGCAAGTCCCCATGCGAGTTGCTCCGTGGGCCTCTCGGAATTACCTCTCCGTCAATGCTGCGGCCAAAAGACCTTGTGTGGCGTCATGGCCGGAACCTGTGGATTCCTCTCCAGTGCTGACATGAATCTTGGGGTACTTCTGGAGTCTCCCCAGGGGAGTCAGTCCACGTCTCTAGTGGGGGCATACGCCGGCGCTTCTAAACCCGTGTTGTAGCTGAAGTGTCACACTTCCTGTCGCGTGGATCAAGGGATCTGGGCTATCCTTCGAGGCTTCAAACGAGGCCTTTCCCATGATGCCTTCCAAAAGGGCTGTGCCAAGTGCCACTGTGGTGTGAGTCGATCCACGGCATGAAAGTCGAGAATAGTGCAAGGGAAAGCAGGTTCCTCTAGAATGGACTGTGACATCTAGGGGACTCTTGGATGGTGGCACGACCCTGGAGTTCCTCTCGACTTTCTTGTGGAGAGTGCGTCCTCTGAGATGCGATGGGAACGCCAGGAATTCTTTCCCAACGAAGCAGGGAAACGATCCCTGATCTCGAACTAAGAGGCGGAAACGGGCTCCTCTGGATGTGGGCGGGAACCTCGTGCTTCCTCTTGAGTGGAGACGGGTATGTCCGGGAACTTCTTGAGTTGCAGCACGGGTGTGACGGACCCTTTGTAAGTTCCAGAGGTTAGGTGTGATTAGCCTCCAGATGGGCTCAGCGGAAATGGGTCTCATCTCGCTGGGAGGGGTGAACCACCTGGACTTTCTCGAGTTGAGGTAGGTGCTCTAGACTTACGACAGGGACCTCATGGACCCGCTCTGGTGGCAACAGGAAAGGCCAGTCCCATGTGAGTTGCTCCGGGGACCACTCGGATTCCTCTCCCGTCGATGCCTGGAGCCTACGACCTTGTATGGAGTCGGTGACGGAACAAGAGTATTCCTCCCCAGTGCTGACATGGATCTTTAGGTACTTCTGGAGTCTTCCAAGGGGAGTCAGTCCTAGTCTCGAGTGGCGGAATGCAGGTGCGCTTTTCCTCCCAGCTGTAGCAGCAGGTGTCACGCTTCCCTTCGCATAGATCAAGGGATCTGTGGCTTTCCCCTAGAGGCTTTCCCACGGGGCTTTCCCTAGAGGCTTTCCCACAAGGGCTGTCCCAGGTGCCACCGTGGTGTGAGTTGATCCTCGGCTAGAAAGTCGAGGCAGTGGCAGGGAAAAACAGGTTTCCCTGGAATGGACTGAGACATCTGGGGACTCTGGGAATGGTGGCACGACACTGGAGTTCCTCTCGTCTTTCCTGTAAAGGAGCGCCTCCTCTTGAGATGTGTCGGGAAACGCCGGGAATTCTTTCCCGACCAGCACGGAAAGGATTCCTCCTCTCGAGCTAGGAGGCGGAAACAGGGCACTTCTGGATGTGGGCGGGACTCTCGTCCTCCTCTCGAATGGAGACGGGAATGTCGGGGGAACTTCTTGAGTTGCAGCAAGGGTGTGAAGGACCCTTTGGAAGTTCCAGGGTTAGGTGTGATTAGCCTCGAGACGCCTCAGCGGAAATGGGTCACATCTCGCCAGGTGGGCAGAACCTCCTTGGATTTTCTCGAGTTGCGGCAGGTGCTCTCGGACTTACGACGGGGACCTCAGGGACCCGCTCTGGTGGCCTCAGGAAAGGCCTGTCCCCAGGCGAGTGCTCGGGGGCCTCTCGGATTCCTCTCCGCGATGCCGGGTCCTAAGACCTTGTGTGGAGTCGGGTGACGGAACCTGAGGATTCCTGTCCAGTGCTGACATGGATCTTGGGGTACTTCTGGAGTCTCCCCAGGGAGTCAGTCCTCGTCTCGAGTGGGGGCATGCACGTGCCCTTTCCTCCGAGCTGTAGCAGCAGTGTCACGCTTCCCTTCGGGTGGATCAAGGGATCTGTGGCTTTCCCTCGAGGCTTTCCCACAGGTCTGTCCCACGTGCCACCGTGGTGTAAGTCCATCCTCGGCTTGAAACGTCGAGGCAGTGCAGAGAAAACAGTTTTCCCTGGAATGGACTGAGATATCTGGGGGACTCTGGGAATGGTGGCACGACACTGGAGATCCTCTCGCCTTTCCTGTGGAGAGCGCTTCTCTTGAGATGCAACGGGAAGGCCCGGAATTCTTGACCGACAATGCAGGGAAAGGATCCCTCCTCTCGAGCTAGGAGGCGGAAAAGGGGCTCCTCTGGATGTGGGCGGGACTCTCGTGCTTCCTCTCGAGTGTAGACGGCTATGTGGTGGGAACTTATTGAGTTGCAGCAAGGGTGTGAAGGACCCTTTGGAAGTTCCAGAGGTTAGGTGTGATTAGCCCCCGAGACGCCTCAGCGGATATGGGCCTCATTTTGCCTGCAGGGGAGAACCTCCTGGATTTTCTCGAGTTGCGGCAGGTGCTCTCGACTTACGACGGGGACCTCAGGGACCCCCTCCGGTGGCCTCAGGAAAGGCCAGTCCCCATGCGAGTTGCTCAGGGGCCTCTCGGGATTCCTCTGCCGTCGAAGCTGGGGCCTAAGTCTTTGTGTGGAGTCGGTGCCGGAACCTGAGGATTCCTCTCGAGTGCTGCCATGGATCTTGGGGTACTTCTGGAGTCTCCCCAGGGGAGTCAGTCCTCGTCTCGAGTGGGGCATGCACTTGCGCTTTCCTCCCGAGATCTAGCAGCAGTAATACGCTTCCCTTCGCGTGGATCAAGGGATCAGTGGCTTTCCCTAGAGGCTTTCCCACGAGCCTTTCCCACGAGGCTTTCCCACGTTCCCTCCCACAGGGCTGTCCCACGTGCCACCGTGGTGTGAGTCGATCTTCGGCTTGAAAGTCGAGGCATTGCAGGGAAAACAGGTTTCCCTGGAATGGACAGAGACATCTGGCTGACTCTGGGAATGGTGGCACGACCCTGGAGTTCCTCTCACCTTTCCTGTGGAGAGCGCCTCCTCTTGAGATGCGACGGGAACGCCGGGAATTCTTTCCCGACCACGCAGGAAAGGATCCCTCCTCTCGATCTAGGAGGCAGAAACGGGGCTCCTCTGGATGTGAGCGGGACTCTCGTGCTTCCTCTCCACTGGAGACGGGTATGTCGGGGAGCTTCTTGAGTTGCAGCAAGGGTGTGAAGGTCCCTTTTGAAGTTCCAGAGGTTAGGTGTGATTAGCATCGAGACCCCTCAGCGGAAATGGGCCTCATGTCGCCTGGAGGGGAGAACCTCCTGGATTTTCTAGAGTTGGGCAGGGTCTCTCGAGTTACGACGGGGACCTCAGGGACCCGCTCTGGTGGCCTCAGGAAAGGCCAGCCCATGGGAGTTGCAAGGGGCCTTTCGGGATTCCTCTCCCGTCGATGTCGGGCCTAAGACATTGTGTGGAGTCTGGGCTGGAGCCTGAGGATTCCTCTTCAGTGCTGACATGGATCTTGGCTTACTTCTGGAGTTTCCCCTGGGGGAGTCTGTGCTCATCTCATGTGGGGGCATGCTCGTGAGCTCTCCTCAGGAAGTGTAGCAGCAGTGTCACACTTCCCGTCGCGTGGATCAAGGGATCTGTGGGTTTCCCTCGAGGCTTTCCGACGAGGCTTTCCCACAGGGATGACCCACGTTCCATGGTGTAGTGAGTGGATCCTTGGCGTGAAAGTAGAGGCAGTGCAGGAAAGCAAGTTCCTCTGGAATGGACTGACATCTGGGGTCCCTTGGAATTGTGGCACGAAACTGGGGTTTCTCTCGCTTTTCCTGTTGAGAGCGCCTCCTCTTGAGATGCGACGGGAACGCCAGGAATTCTTTCCCGACCACGCAGGGAAAGGATCCCCTCTCTCGAGCTATGAGGCGGAAACGGGGCTCCTTTGAAGTGGGGGGAATTCTCGTGCTTCCTCTCAAGTGGAGACGGATATGTCTGTGAACTTCTTGAGTTGCAGCAAGGGTGTGAAGGACCCTGTGGAAGTTCCAGAGGTTAGGTGTGATTAGCCTCGAGACGCCTCAGCGGAAATGGGCCTAATCTCGCCTGGAGGGGAGAACCTCCTGGATTTTCTCGAGTTGTGGC
>NW_017214061.1:0-15026 GCF_001704415.2 Capra hircus
CACCAGAGCGGGTCCTGGAGGTCCCCGTGTAAGTAGGAGAGCACGGCCGCAACTCGAGAAAATCCAGGAGGTTCTCCCTCCAGGCGAGATGGACGCATTTCCGCTGAGGCGATCTCCAGGCTAATCACACAACTCTGGAACTTCCAAAGGGTCCTTCACACCCTTGCTGCAACTCAAGAAGTTCCCCGACAAACCCGTCTCCACTCAGAGAGAAGCACGAGAGCTGCCCCCCATCCAGAGGAGCCCGTTTCCGCCTGCTAGCTCGAGAGGAGGGAATCTTTCCTGCGTGGTCGGGAAAGAATTCCCGGTTCATCCTCACATCTCAAGAGGAGGCGCTCTCCACAGGAAAGGCGAGAGGAACTCCAGTGGTCGTGCCATATTCCCAAGTCCCCAGATGTCTCAGTCCATTCCTGGAAACCTGTTTCGCTGCACTGCCATCGACTTTCAAGCGAGGATCGACTCACACAACGGTGGCACGTGGGACATGCCCTGTGGCAAGCCTCGTGAGAAAGCCTCGTGGGAAAGCCTCGAGGGAAAGCACAGATCCCTTGATCCATGCGAAGGGAAGCGTGACACTGCTGCTACAGCTCGAGAGGAAAGCGCACGTGCATAGCCCCACTCGAGATGAGGACTGACTCCCCTGGCGGAGACTCCAGAAGTACCCCAAGATCCATGTCAGCACTGGAGAGGAATGCTCAGGTTCCGGCACCGACTCCACACAAGGTCTTTAGACCCCCGGAATCTACGGGAGAGGAATCCCGAGAGACCCCAGAGCAATTCGCATGGGGACTGGCCTTTCCTGAGGCCACCAGAGCGGGTCCCTGAGGTCCCCATCGTAAGTCGAGAGCACCTGCCTCAACTCGAGAAAATCCAGGAGGTTCTCCAAACCAGGCGAGATGAGGCCCATTTCCGCTGAGGCAACAAGGGGGTAATCACACTTAACCTCTGGAACTTCCAAAGGGTCCTTCACACCCTTGCTGCAACTCAAGAAGTTCCCCGATATACCCGTCTCCACTCAAGAGGATCCCAAGGGTCCCGCCCATATCCAGAGTGGCCCCGATTTCCGCCTGCTAGCTCGAGAGGAGGGATTCTTTCCCTGCGTGGTCGGGAAAGTATTCCTAGCGTTCCCGTCTCATCTCAAGAGTAGGCGCTCTCCACAGGAAAGGCGAGAGGAACTCCAGTCTCAAGCCCATTCCCAGAGTCCCCTGGATGTCTCAGTCCATTCCAGGGAAACCTGTTTTCCCTGCACTACCTTGACTTTCAATCCGAGGATCGACTCACACCACGGTGACACGTGGGACAGCCCTGTGGGAAAGCCTCGTGGGAAAGCCTCGTGGGAAAGCCTCGTGGGAAAGCCTCGAGCGGAAAGCCACAGATAACTTGATACATGCGAAGGGAAGGCTGACACTGCTGCCACAGCTCGGGAGGAAAGCGCACGTGCATGCCCACCACTTGAGACGAGGACTGACCCCCTGGGGAGACTCGGAAGTACCCCAAGATCCATGTCAGCCCTGGAGAGGAATCCTCGGTTCCGGCACCGAATCCACACAAGGTATTAGGCCCCGGCATCGACGGGAGAGGAATCCCGAGAGGCCCCGGAGCAACTCGCATGGGACTGGCCTTTCCTGAGGACACCAGAGAGGGTCAATGAGGTCCCCGTCGTAAATCGAGAGCACCTGCCGCAGCTCGAGAAAATCCAGGAGGTTCTCCCCTCCAGGCGAGATGAGGCCCATTTCCGCTGAGGCGTCTCGAGGCTAATCATATCTAACCTCTGGAACTTCCAAAGGGTCCTTGACACCCTTGCTGCAACTCAAGAAGTTCCCCAACATACCCGTCTCCACTCGAGAGGAAGCACGAGAGTTCCCTGGACATCCAGAGGAGCCCCGTTTCCGCCTCCTAGCTCGAGACGAGGGATCCTTTCCCTGCGTGTTCGGGAAAGAATTCCCAGCGTTCCCGTCGCATCTCAAGAGGATGCGCTCTCCAAAGGAAAGGGGAGAGGAACTCCAGGGTCGTGCCACCATTCCCAGAGTCCCCCAGAAGTTTCAGTCCATTCCAGGGAAACCTGTTTTCCCTGCACTGCCTCGAATTTCAAGCCGAGGATCGACTCACACCACGGTGGCACGTTGGACAGCCCTGTGGGAAAGCCTCGTGGGAAAGCCTCTTGGGAAAGCCTCGAGGGAAAGCCACAGATCCATTGATCCACGCGAAGGGAAGCGTGACACTGTTGCTACAGCAAGGGAGGAAAGCGCACGTGCATGCCCCCACTCGAGACGACGACTGACTCCCCTGGGGAGACTCCAGAAGTACCCCAAGATCCATGTCAGCACTAGAGAGGACTCCTCTGGTTCCGGCACCTACTTCACACAAGATCTTAGGCCCCGTCAACGACGGGAGAAGAATCCCGAGAGGCCCCAGAGCAACTCGCATGGGGACTGGCCTTTCGTGAGGCCACCACACCGGGTCCCTGAGGTCCCCGTCGTAGGTCGAGAGCACCTGGCGCAACTTGAGAAAATCCAGAAGGTTCTCCCCTCCAGGCGAGATGAGGCCCATTTCCGCTGAGGCGTCTCGAGGCTAATCACACCTAAACTGTGGAACTTCCACAGGGTCGTTCACACCCTTGCTGCAACTCAAGACGTTCCCCTACATACCGGTCTCCACTCGAGAGGAAGCACGATAGTCCCGCCCCATCCAGAGTAGCCCCGTTTCTGCCTCCTAGCTGAGAGGAGGGATCCTTTCCCTGCGTGGTCGGGAAAGAATTCCCGGCGTTCCCGTCGCATCTCAAGAGGAGGCGCTCTCCACAGGAAAGGCGAGAGGAACTCCTGGGTCCTGCCACCATTCCCAGAGTCCCCCAGATGATTCAGTCCATTCCAGGGAAACCTGTTTTCCCTGCACTGCCTCGCCTTTCAAGACGAGGATCGACTCACACCACGGTGGCACGTGGGACAGCCCTGTGGGAAAGCCTCGTGGGAAAGCCTCGTTGGAAAGCCTCGAGGGAAAGCCCCTGATCCCTTGATCCACGCAAAGGGAAGCATGACACTGCTGCTTCAGCTCGGGAGGAAAGCGCACGTGCATTCCCCCACTCGAGACGATGACTGACTCCCCTGGGGAGACTCCAGAAGTACTCCAAGATCCATGTCAGCATTGGAGAGGAATGCTCAGGTTCCGGCACCTACTCCACACATGATCTTAGCCCCGGCATCGACGGGAGAGGAATCCCGAGAGGCCCGAGAGCAACACGCATGGGGACTGGCCTTCCTGAGGCCACCAGAGCGGGTCCCTGAGGTCCCCGTCGTAAGTCAAGAGCACCTGCCGCAACTCGAGAAAATCCAGGAGGTTCTCCCCTCCAGGCGAGATGAGGCTCATTTCCGCTGAGGCGTCTCGAGGTTAATCACACCTAACCTCTGGAACTTCCAAAGGGTCCTTCACACCCTTGCTGGAACTCAAGAAGTTCCCCGACATACCCGTCTCCACTCGAGAGGAAGCACGAGTGTCCCGCCCACATCCAGAGGAGCCCTGTTTCCGCCTCATAGCTCGAGAGGATTTATCCTTTCCCTGCGTGGTCGGGAATGAATTCCCGGCGTTCCCAACGCATCTTAAGTGGAGGCGCTCTCCACAGGAAAATAGAGAGGAACTCCAGGGTCGTGCCACCATTCCCAGAGTCCCCCAGATGTCTCAGTCCATTCCAGGGAAAACTTTATTCCCTGCACTGCCTCGACTTTCAAGCCTAGGATCGACTCACACCACGGTGGCACGTGGGACAGCCCTGTGGGAAAGCCTCGTGGGAAAGCCAAGAGGGAAAGCCACAGATCCCTTGATTCACGCGAAGGGAAGCGTGACACTGCTGCTACTCCTCGGGAGGAAAGCGCACGTGCATGCACCAACTCGTGACGAGGACTGACTCCCCTGGGGAGACTCCAGAAGTACCCCAAGATCCATGTCAGCACTGGAGAGGAATCCTCAGGTTCCGCCACCGACTCCACACAAGGTCTTAGGCCCCGGCATCTAAGGGAGAGGAATCCTGAGAGGCCCCCGAGCAACTCGCATGGGGACTGTCCTTTTCTGAGGCCACCAGAGCGGGTCCCTGAGGTCCCCGTCGTAAGTCGAGAGCACCTGCCGCAACTCGAAAAAATCCAGGAGGTTATACCCTCCAGGCGAGATGAGGCCCATTTCCGCTGAGGGGTCTAGAGGCTAATCACACCTAACCTCTGGAACTTCCAAAGGGTCCTTCACACCCTTGCTGCAACTCAACAAGTTCCCCGACATGCCCATCTCCAGTCGAGAGGAAGCACGAGAGTCCGGCCCACATCCAGAGGAGCCCCGTTTCCGCTTCCTAGCTCGAGAGGTGGTATTCTTTCCCTTCGTGGTGGGGAAAGAATTCCCGGCGTTCTCGTCGCATCTCAAGAGGAGGCGCTTTCCACAGGAAAGGCTAGAGGAACTCCAGGGTCGTGCCAACATTCCCAGAGACCCCAGATGTCTCAATCCAATCCAGGGAAACCTGTTTTCCCTGCACTGCCTCGACTTTTAAGCCGAGGTTCGACTCACACCATGGTGGAACGTGGGACAGCCCTGTGGGAAAGCCTCGTGGGAAAGCCTCGAGGGAAAGCCACAAATCCCTTGATCCACGCGAAGGGAAGCGTGACACTGCTGCTACAGATTGGGAGGAAAGCGCACGTGCATGCCCCCACTCGAGACGAGGACGGACTCCCCGCGGGAAACTCCAGAAGTAACCCAAAATCCATGTCAGCACTGGAGAGGAATCCTCAGGTTCCGCCACCGACTCCACACATGGTCTTAAGCCCCAGCATCGACGGGAGAGGAATCCCGAGAGGCCCCCGAGCAACTCGCATGGGGACTGGCCTTTCCTGTGGCCACCAGAGGGGGTCCCTGAGGTCCCCATCGTAAGTCGAGAGCACCTGCCGCACCTCGAGAAAATCCAGGAGGTTCTCCCCTCCAGGCGAGATGAGGCCCATTTCCGCTGAGGCGTCTGGAGGCTAATCACACCTAACCTCTGGAACTTCCAAAGGGTCCTTCACACCCTTGCTGCAACTCAACAAGTTCCCCGACATGCCCATCTCCAGTCGAGAGGAAGCACGAGAGTCCGGCCCACATCCAGAGCAGCCCCGTTTCCGCTTCCTAGCTCGAGAGGAGGTATCCTTTCCCTTCGTGGTGGGGAAAGAATTCCCGGCGTTCTCGTCGCATCTCAAGAGGAGGCGCTCTCCACAGGAAAGGCGAGAGGAACTCCAGGGTCGTGCCACCATTCCCAGAGCCCCCCAGATGTCTCAGTCCATTCCCGGAGAAACCTGTTTTCCCTGCACTGCCTCGACTTTCAAACCGTGGATCGAGACACACCACGGTGGCACGTGGGACAGCCCTGTGGGAAAGCCTCGTGGGAAAGCCTCGTGGGAAAGCCTCGAGGGAAAGCCACAAATCCCTTGATCCATGCGAAGGGAAGCGTGACACTGCTGCTACAGATCGGGAGGAAAGCGCACGTGCATGCCCCCACTCGAGACGAGGACGGACTCCCCGCGGGAAACTCCAGAAGTAACCCAAAATCCATGTCAGCACTGGAGAGGAATCCTCAGGTTCCGGCACCGACTCCACACATGGTCTTAAGCCCCAGCATCGACGGGAGAGGAATCCCGAGAGGCCCCCGAGCAACTCGCATGGGGACTGGCCTTTCCTGAGGCCACCAGAGCGGGTCCCTGAGGTCCCCGTCGTAAGTTGAGAGCACCTGCCACAACTTGAGAAAATCCAGGAGGTTCTCCCGTCCAGGCGAGATGAGGCCCATTTCCGCTGAGGCGTCTCGAGGCTAATCACACCTAACCTCTGGAACTTCCAAAGGGTCCTTCACACCCTTGCTGCAACTCAAGAAGTTCCCCGACATACCCGTCTCCACTTGAGAGGAAGCACGAGAGTCCCGCCCACATCCAGAGGAGCCCCGTTTCCGCCTCCTAGCTCGAGAGGAAGGATCCTTTCCCTGCGTGGTCGGGAAAGAATTCCCAGCGTTCCCGTCGCATCTCAAGAGGATGCGCTCTCCAAAGGAAAGGGGAGAGGAACTCCAGGGTCGTGCCACCATTCCCAGAGTCCCCCAGAAGTTTCAGTCCATTCCAGGGAAACCTGTTTTCCCTGCACTGCCTCGAATTTCAAGCCGAGGATCGACTCACACCACGGTGGCACGTTGGACAGCCCTGTGGGAAAGCCTCGTGGGAAAGCCTCTTGGGAAAGCCTCGAGGGAAAGCCACAGATCCATTGATCCACGCGAAGGGAAGCGTGACACTGTTGCTACAGCAAGGGAGGAAAGCGCACGTGCATGCCCCCACTCGAGACGACGACTGACTCCCCTGGGGAGACTCCAGAAGTACCCCAAGATCCATGTCAGCACTAGAGAGGACTCCTCTGGTTCCGGCACCTACTTCACACAAGATCTTAGGCCCCGTCAACGACGGGAGAAGAATCCCGAGAGGCCCCAGAGCAACTCGCATGGGGACTGGCCTTTCGTGAGGCCACCACACCGGGTCCCTGAGGTCCCCGTCGTAAGTCGAGAGCACCTGGCGTAACTTGAGAAAATCCAGGAGGTTCTCCCCTCCAGGCGAGATGAGGCCCATTTCGGCTGAGGCGTCTCGAGGCTAATCACACCTAACCTCTGGAACTTCCAAAGGGTCCTTCACACCCTTGCTGCAACTCAAGAAGTTCCCCGACATACCCGTCTCCACTTGAGAGGAAGCACGACAGTCCCGCCCACATCCAGAGGAGCCCCGTTTCTGCCTCCTAGCTCGAGAGGAAGGATCCTTTCCCTGCGTGGTCGGGAAAGAATTCCCAGTGTTCCCGTCACATCTCAAGAGGAGGCGCTCTCCACAGGAAAGGCGAGAGGAACTCCTGGGGCGTGCCACCATTCCCAGAGTCCCCCAGATGTCTCAGTCCATACCAGGGAAACCTGTTTTCCCTGCACTGCATCGACTTTCAAGCCGAGGATCGACTCACACCACGGTGGCACGTGGGACAGCCCTGTGGGAGAGCCTCGTGGGAAAGCCTCGTGGGAAAGCCTCGAGGGAAAGACACAGATCCCTTGATCCACGCGAAGGGTAGCGTCACACTGCTGCTTCAGCTCGGGAGGAAAGGGCACGTGCATTCCCCCACTCGAGACGACGACTGACTCCCCTGGGGAGACTCCAGAAGTACACCAAGATCCATTTCTGCACTGGAGAGGAATGCTCAGGTTCCGGCACCGACTCCACACAAGGTCTTAGACCCCGGAATCTACGGGAGAGGAATCCCGAGAGACCCCAGAGCAATTCGCATGGGGACTGGCCTTTCCTGAGGCCACCAGAGCGGGTCCCTGAGGTCCCCATCGTAAGTCGAGAGCACCTGCCTCAACTCGAGAAAATCCAGGAGGTTCTCCAAACCAGGCGAGATGAGGCCCATTTCCGCTGAGGCAACAAGGGGGTAATCACACTTAAACTCTGGAACTTCCAAAGGGTCCTTCACACCCTTGCTGCAACTCAAGAAGTTCCCCGATATACCCGTCTCCACTCAAGAGGATCCCAAGGGTCCCGCCCATATCCAGAGTGGCCCCGATTCCGCCTGCTAGCTCGAGAGGAGGGATTCTTTCCCTGCGTGGTCGGGAAAGTATTCCTAGCGTTCCCGTCTCATCTCAAGAGTAGGCGCTCTCCACAGGAAAGGCGAGAGGAACTCCAGTCTCAAGCCCCATTCCCAGAGTCCCCTGGATGTCTCAGTCCATTCCAGGGAAACCTGTTTTCCCTGCACTACCTCGACTTTCAATCCGAGGATCGACTCACACCACGGTGGCACGTGGGACAGCCCTGTGGGAAAGCCTCGTGGGAAAGCCTCGAGGGAAAGACACAGATACCTTGATCCACGCGAAGGGAAGCGCGACACTGCTGCTACAGCTTGGGAGGAAAGCGCACGTGCATGCCCCCACTCGAGACGAGGA
This sequence comes from Capra hircus, assembly GCF_001704415.2. Lineage (NCBI taxonomy): Eukaryota > Metazoa > Chordata > Mammalia > Artiodactyla > Bovidae > Capra > Capra hircus. The sequence goes on from NW_017214061.1 coordinate 7,952, forward strand.
CTGACTGCCCTGGGGAGAATCCAGAAGTACCCCAAGATCCATGTCGGCACTGGAGAGGAATTCTCAGGTTCTGGCACTGAGTCCACACAAGGTCTTAGGACCCAGCATCGACGGGAGAGGAATCCCGATAGGCCCCCGAGCAACTCGCATGGGGACTGGCCTTTCCTGAGGCCACCACACCGGGTCCCTGAGTTCCCCGTCGTAAGTCGAGAGCACCAGCCGCAACTCGAGAAAACCCAGGAGGTTCTCCCCTCCAGGCGAGCTGAGACCTATTTCCGCTGAGGTATCTCGAGGCTAATCACACCTTACCTCTGGAACTTACAAAGGGTCCTTCACTACCTTGCTGCAACTCAAGAAGTTCCCCGACATACCCGTCTCCACTCAAGAGGAACCCGAGGGTCCCGCCCATATCCAGAGTGGCCCCGTTTCCGCCTGCTAGCTCGAGAGAACGCATCCTTTCCCTGCGTGGTTGGGAAAGAATTCCTAGCGTTCCCGTCTCATCTCAAGAGTAGGCGCTCTCCACAGGAAAGGCGAGAGGAACTCCAGTATCAGGCCCCATTCCCAGAGTCCCCAAGATGTCTCAGTCCATTCCAGGGAAACCTGTTTTCCCTGCACTGCGTCGACTTTCAAGCCGAGGATGGACTCACACCGCGATGGCACGTTGGACAGCCCTGTGGGAAAGCCTCGAGGGAAAGCCACAGATCCCTTGATCCACGCGTAGGGAAGAGTGACACTGCTGCTACAGCTCGGGAGGAAAGCGCACGTGCATGCCCCCACTCGAGACGAGGACTGACTCCATGGGGAGACTCCAGAAGTACCCCAAGATCCATGTCAGCACTGGAGAGGAATCCTCAGGTTCCGGCACCGACTCCACACAAGGTCTTAGGCCCCGGCATCGATGGAAGAGGAATCCCGAGAGGCCCCCGAGCAACTCGCATGGGGACTGGCCTTTCCTGAGGCCACCAGATCGGGTCCCTGAGGTCCCCGTAATAAGTCGAGAGTACCTGCCGCACCTCGAGAAAATCCAGGAGGTTCTCCCCTCCATTCGAGATGAGGCCCATTTCCGCTGTGGCGTCTCGAGGCTAATCACATCTAACATCTGGAACTTCCAAAGGGTCCTTCACACCCTTGCTGCAACTCAAGAAGTTCCCCGACATACCCGTCTCCACTCGAGAGGAAGCACGAGAGTCCCGCCCACATCCAGAGGAGCCCCGTTTCCGCCTCCTAGCTCGAGGGGAGGGATCCTTTCCCAGCGTGGTTGGGAAAGAATTCCCGGCGTTCCCGTTGCATCTCAAGAGGAGGTGCTCTCCACAGGAAAGGCGAGAGGAACTCCAGGGTCGTGCCACCATTCCCAGAGTCCCCTGGATGTCTCAGTCCATTCCAGGGAAATCTGTTTTCCATGCACTGCCGCGACTTTCAAGCCGAAGATCGACTCACATCTCGGTGGCACCAGGGACAGCCCTGTGGGAAAGCCTCGTGGGAAAGCCTCGAGGGACAGACACAGATCCCTTGATCCACGCGAAGGGAAGAACGGCATTGCTGCTGCAGCTCGGGAGGAAAGCATACGTGCATGCCCCCTCTCGAGACTAGGACTGTCTGCCCTGGAGAGACTCCAGAAGTACCCTAAGATCCATGTTTGCACTGGAAAGGAATCCTCAGGTTCCAGCACTGACTCCACACAAGGTCTTAGGCCCCAGCATCGACGGGAGAGGAATCTCGAGAGGCCCCCGAGCAACTCGCATGGGGACTGGCCTTTCCTGAGGCCACCAGAGCGGATCCCTGAGGTCCCGGTCGTAAGTCGAGAGCACCTGCCGCATCTCGAGAAAATCCAGGAGGTTCTCCCCTCCAGGCGAGATGAGGCCCATTTCTGTTGAGGCAACTAGGGGGTAATCACACTTTAACTCTGGAAATTCCAAAGGGTCCTTCACACCCTTGCTGCAACTCAAGAAGTTCCCCGACATACCCGTCTCCACTCAAGAGGAATCCGAGAGTCCCGCCCATATCCAGAGTAGCCCCGTTTCCACCTGCTAGCTCGAGAGGAGGGATACTTTCCCTGCGTGGTCAGGAAAGAATTCCCGGCGTTCCCGTCGCATCTCAAGAGGAGGCGCTCTCCAAAGGAAAGGCGAGAGGAACTCCAGGGTCGTGCCACCATTCCCTGAGTCCCCCAGATGTCTCAGTCCATTCCAGGGAAAACTGTTTTCCCTTCACTGCCTCGACTTTAAAGCCGAGGATCGACTCACACCACCGTGTCACGTGGGAAAGCCCTGTGGGAAAGCCTCGTGGGAAAGCCTCATGGGAAAGTCTAGAGGGAAAGCCACAGATCCCTTGATCCACGAAAAGGGAAGCGTGACACTGCTGCTACAGCTCGGGAGAAAAGCACACGTGCATGCCCCCACTCGAGACGAGGACTTACGCCTCTGGGGAGACTCCAGAAGTCCCCGAAGATCCATGTCGACACTGGAGAGGAATCCTCAGGTTCCGGGACTGACTTCACACAAGGTCTGAGGCCCCGGCATCGACGGGAGAGGAATCCCGAGAGGCCCCCGAGCAACTCGCATGAGGACTGGCCTTTCCTGAGGCCACCAGAGTGGGTCCCTGAGGTCCCCGTCGTAAGTCGAGAGCACCTGCCGCAACTCGAGAAAATCCAGGAGGTTCTCCCCTCCAGGCGACATGAGGCACATTTCCGTTGAGGTATCTCGAGGCTATTCACACCTTACCTCTGGAACTTCCAAAGGGTCCTTCACACCCTTGCTGCAACTCAAGAAGTTCCCCGACATACCCGTCTCCACTCGAGAGGAAGCAGGAAAGTGCCGCCCACATCAAGAGGAGCCACGTTTCCGCCTCCTAGCTCGAGAGGTTTGATCCTTTCCCAGCGTGGTGGGGAAAGAATTCGCGGCGTTCCCGTCGCATCTCAAGAGGAGGCGCTCTCCAGAGGAAAAGCGAGAGGAACTCCATGTTCGTGCCACCATTGCCAGAGTCCCCCAGATGTCTCAGTCCATTCCATGGAACCTGGTTTCCCTGCACTGCCTCGACTTTCAAGCCGAGGATCGACTCACACCACCGTGGCACGTGGGAAAGCCTCGTGGGAAAGCCTCATGGGAAAGTCTAGAGGAAAGCCACAGATCCCTTGATCCACGAAAAGGGAAGCGTGACACTGCTGCTACAGCTCGGGAGGAAAGCGCACGTGCATGCCCCCACTCGAGACGAGGACTTACGCCTCTGGGGAGACAACAGAAGTCCCCGAAGATCCCTGTCGGCACTGGAGAGGAATCCTCATGTTCTGGCACTGACTCCACACAAGGTCTTAGGCCCCGGCATCGACGGGAGAGGAATCACGAGAGGCCCCCTAGCAACACGCATGATAACTGGCCTTTCCTGTGGCCGAAAGAGCGGGTCCCTGAATCCCCGTCGTAACTAGAGAGCACCTGCTGAAACTCGGGAATATCCAGGAGCCTCTCCATTCCAGGAGACATGAGGCCCATTTCCGCTGAGGCATCTTGAGACTAACCACACCTAACCTCTGGAACTTCCAATGGGTCCTTCACACCCTTGCTGCAACTCAAGAAGTTCCCCGACATACCCGTTCCTCTTCACGTTCTGCCATAATGGTGGTGTCATCTGCATATCTACGTTTATTGATATTTCTACCGGCAATCTTGATTCCAGCTTATGTATCTTCCATCCCAGCATTTTTCATGATGTACTCTGCATATAAGTTAAATAAGCAGGGTGACAATACACTGCCTTGACATATTCCTTTTCCTAATTTAGAACCAGTCTGTTGTTCCATGTCCAGTTCGAACTGTTTCTTCCTGACCTGCATACAGGTTTCTCAAGAGACAGGTCAGGTGGTCTGGTATTCCCATCTCTTTCAGAATTTTTCCCAGTTTATTGTGATCCACACAGTCAAAGGCTTTGGCATAGTCAATAAAGCAGAAATAGTTTGTCTTTTTTTCTGGAACTCTCTTGCTTTTTCAATGATCCAGTGGATGTTGGCAGTTTGATCTCTGGTTTCTCTGCATGTTTTAAATCCCTCTTGAACATTTCGAAGTTCACAGTTCATGTGAACTTGGAGAATTTTGAGCATTACTTTACTAGTGTGTGAGATGAGTGCAATTGTGCAGCAGCTTGAATATTCTTTGTCATTGCCTTTCTTTGGGATTGGAATGAAAATTGACCTAATGACTAGATGTTTTCAATTGCATATGCTGAAAGAACTGGCTGTGCAGTTTTGAAGAAAAAAAATCATTTTAACCCATTTTCTCTGAAGTGCAAGGCATATCATGGCCATCCCTGAATCATAAAGTCACCTTTTCTTTATGTAGTCATAGTTTCATGCCTAAATTATATGCCAACTCGTGGTCAAATGGACTCTGATGTCAGGGGCAGATCAAACGAATAAAAAGCTTGGATTGTCCCTCTGGAGGAAAGTGAGATCTTGGTCCCACGAGAAGAATCTGAAGGGTTAAGGGAACTTGCAAGAGTGGGGAAAGCTTAGTCCATCCTACATGTACCAAAATCTTAAATAAGGCTTATTTACTTTACCGAAGTAAAAAAACAGATGATGAAAACAATTATAAATCAATGAAAAGGTAAAGAAATCCATAGTCTGTTATCAAAAATTGCATTCTAAGAAAACTTTGTTCTCTTAACCTAGAGAGGAGACTAAATTCCATCTGGTACCAGCTTACCAGAAGACAAACAAACAAACAAACAAATTATCGGTAAGCTTAAAAAAAAGTATATTCCATATATCTTGAAGTAGCAGTATTTCTGCAAAGGCATCAGTGTGAAACCATAGAGGACATGGTTAAAACCTGATTAAAATAGAAATCGACAATGTAATCTGGTCACTGCTGCGACTTGAAATGCTTTAATATGATAACTGGAATTATAACTGACAGCATTTGACCAGGACATATCAGATTTTCACGGATGTCAGATTAATTTCTAGGATATCTATATTAGGAACTGAAGGAATCTTTGAACCAGGAAAGAAAACAACAGTCTCAAAGGCCCTTGCTGAATCATCTATCAGCAAGGAATGTCTTTGCAAGGATCGCAAAGTGAAGGGAAAATACACCGCACCTGCCTCTGCAACTTTGGTCCTCTGAGCAGATCTGGAGGTCTCCCCTTTGTATAAGCTAACCTGTTCCTTCCAAATAGAGGTTTGCAACACAAAACAAGTGGCCGCCTATTCTTCCCCGAAGGAGGCTCTCTTTCCCCACATCCTGCGAACTCCCTTTCCCAGCCTCCTGGAAAAGCGCTTCTTGCAGTTCCTTTCAGAAAATCCTATGGACGGAGAAGCCTGGTAGGCTGCAGTCCGTGGGGTCGCTGAGGGTCGGACACGACTGAGCGACTGCACTTTCATGTTCACTTTCATGCATTGGAGAAGGCAATGGCAACCCACTTACTGTTCTTGCCTGGAGAATCCCAGGGACGGGGGAGCCTAGTGGGCTACCATCTATGGCGTCGCACAGAGTCGAACACGACTGAAGCAACTTAGCAGCAGCAGCAGCAGCAGCAGTTCCTTTCTTAGGGGCAGTTATCCCTGAGATTGGGACCTGGAAAGGCAGAGCCACCTCCACACACACGTCTTTTCTGTCCCCTTTCCTCTGGAGGAGAGCTCTAGTGAGCCTAGGACTGTCAGGAAAATTCTTGGCTTTGACGGGATCCCACCCAGTGTGTGAACCTGCATACCCGACCTAGGGGCCACAGGGCACCTGTTTTGCTCGAGTGGGTCCTGGAGGGGTGCAGCATAGCAAGAGCTTAAAAATCCATCCAATTTTTGTCTTTTTTTTTTTACCTCGGAGAGAACGAGTTTGCTCCACCTCCACCCTTTGGCAGTGTGGGAGGGAAGAGGCACCACCCTCTCCCAAAGGGGACATAGGGCCTACCAGGAGAGAAAGGCCCCTTGAGGAGTTGAGCCCAGGTAGGCAGCCAGTGATGTCAAGCACACTCCCGCTGCTTGCTTCTTCATGGGCACTCCACGATCTGCTAGGAATGTCTTTGCAAGGATCTCAAAGGGAAGGGGAGATACATGGCCCTGTTTCTGGAACTTCAGTCCTCTGAGCAGATCTGGAGGTCTTGACTTGTATAAGCAAACCTGTTCCTTCCAAATAGAGGCTTGCAAACACACCCCCGGTGGTTGCCTCTTCTTCCCCGAAGAAGTCTTTCTTTCCCCACATGCTGCGAACTCCCTGTCCCAACCTCCAAGAATAGCGCTTCTTGCCATTCCTTTCTTAGAGGCAGTTATCCCTGAGCTTGGGGCTGTAGAGAGTAGCCCCACACTCACAGGGAAAGGCAAAGACTCCTCCATACATCTCCTCTATCCCCTTTGCTCTGGAGGAGAGCTCTAGTGAGCCTAGGTCTTTCAGGAAAATTCTTGGCTTGGACAGGATCTCACCCTGTTTGTGAACCTGCATACCCAACCAGGGGCCACAGAGCACCTGTTTCAGTAAAGTGGGCCCTGAAAGGGTGCAGCCTAGCAAGAGCTTGAAAATCCATTCAATTGCTGTTTTTGTACCTCTGACAGAGCGAGCTTGGCTCCACCCTTTGGCAGTGAGGAGAAAAGAGGCATGACACCCTCCCAAGGGGACATGGGGCCTACGTCGAGAGGAAAGGCCCTTGTGGAGCTGAGGCCAGGAAGGCACACAGTCGTGTCAAACACACTCCCACTGCTTGCTTCTTCAGGGGCACTCCGCCTATCATTAGGAATGTCTTTGCAATGATCACAAAGGGAAGGGGAGATACAGGGCCCTGCTTCTGGACCTCCGGTGCTCTGAGCAAATCTCGAGGTCTCCCGTTGTTGGTCAAGGTCAAGGTCAAGTTCAAGTTCAAGGTCAAGGTCAAGTTTCAAGTTCAAGCTCAAGATCAAGTTGAAGTTTAAATTCAAGTTCAAGGGTCAACTTCAAGTTCAAGGTCAAGGTCAAGTTCAAGTTTCAAGTCAAGGACAAGTTCAAGTTGAAGTTCAAGTTAAAGTTGAAGTTCAAGGTCAAGGTCAAGTTCAAGTCAAGTTCAAGTTCAAGTCAAGTCAAGTTCAAGTTCAAAAAGTTCAAGTCAAGTTCAAGGTCAA
>NW_017214062.1:0-15025 GCF_001704415.2 Capra hircus
TCGAGAGCACCTACCGCAACTCGAGAAAATCCTGGAGATTCTCCTTAGGGCTAGATGAGGCCCATTTCCGCTGAGGCGACTCGAGGCTAATCACATCTAACCTTTGGAACTTCCATAGGGTCCTTCACACCCTTGCTGCAACTCAAGAAGTTCCCCGACATACCCTTGTCCACTCGAGAGGAAGCGCGAGCGTCCCTTGCACATCCAGAGAAGGCCCTTTTCCTCCTTGTAGCTCGAGATGAGGGATCCTTTCCCTGCGTGGTCGGGAAAGAATTCCTGGCATTCCCGTCGCATCCAAGAGGAAGCGCTCTCCACAGGAAAGGCGAGAGGAACTCCAGGGTCGTGCCACCATTCCAAGAGTCCCCCAGAGGACTGAGTCCATTCCAAAGGAAACTCTTTTACCTGCACTGCCTTGACTGTCACGTCGAGGATCGACTCACACCACGGTGGCACGTGGGACAGCCCTGTGTGTTAGCCTCGTGGGAAAGCCTCATGGGAAATCCTACAGGGAAAGCCACACATCCCTTGATCCACCCGTCGGGTAGCATGACACTGCTGCCACCGTTAGGGAGGAAAGCCCACGTGCATTTCCCCACTCGAGACGAGGACTGACTCCCCTGGGGAGAGTCCAGAAGTACCCAAAAATCCACATCAGCACTGGAGAGGAATCCTCAGTTTCCGGTCCCAACTCAACACAAGGTCTTTGACTCGGGAAATGCAAGCAGTTAAAAGATCTCTCCTTTGGAGCCTCGAGGGGGGATCGGGGCTTCTCTGGATGTGGGCGGGACCCTCGTGCTTCCTTTGAGTGTAGACGGGTATGTCGGGAAAGCTCTTGAGTTGCAGCAAGTGTGTGAAGGAACCATTGGAAGTTCCAGAGGTTAGGTGTGCTTAGCCTCTAGATGCGTCAGTGGAAATAGGCCTCATTTTGCCTGTAGGGGAGAACCTCCTGGATTTTCTCGAGTTACGGCAGGTGCTCTCGAATTACGACGGGGACCTCAGGGAACCTGTCTCGTGGCCTCAGGAAAGGCCAGTCCCCATGCAAGTTGCCAGGGGACTCTCGGGATTCCTCTTGGGTCGATGCCGGGGCCTAAGACCTTGTGTGGAGTCGAGGCCGGATCCTGAGGATTCCTCTCCAGTGCTGACATGGTTCTTGGGGTACTTCTGGAGTCTCCCCAGGGAAGTCAGTCCTCGTCTCGAGTGTGGGCATGCACGTGCGCTTTCCTCCCGAGCTGTAGCAGCAGTGTCACGCTTCCTAACGCGTGGTCAAGGGATCTGTAGCTTTCACTCAAGTCTTTCCTTCAAGGCTTTCCCAAGAGTCTTTCCCACAGGGCTGTCCCACCTGCCACCATGGTGTGAGTCGATCCTCGCTTGAAAGTCGAGGCAGTGCAGGGAAAACAGGTTCCTCTGGAATGGACTGTGACATCTGGGGACTCTTGGAATGGTGGTACGACCCTGGAGTTCCGCTCGCCTTTCCTGTGGAGAGCGCCTCCTCTTGAGATGGGACGGGAACGCCGGGAATTCTTTCCCGACCAAGCAGGGAAAGGATCCGTCATCTCGAGGTCCGAGGCAGAAACGGGGCTCCTCTGGATGTGGGCGGACCCTCGTGCTTCCTCTGGAGTGGAGACGGTATGTCGGGGAACTTCTTGAGTTTCAGCAAGGTTGTGAAGGAACCTTTGGAATTTCCAGAGTTTAGGTGTGATTAGCCTCGAGTGCCTCAGCGGAAATTGGCCTCATCTTGCCTGGAGGGGAGAACCTCCTGGATTTTCTCGAATTGTGGCAGGTGTTCTCAACGTACGCTGGGACCTCAGGGACCGCTCTGGTGGCGTCAGGAAAGGCCAGTTCCCATCCGAGTGGCTACGGGGCCTCTCAGGATTCCTCTCCCGTCGATGGTGGGGCCTAAGACCTTGTGTGAAGTCGAGGCCGGTACCTGAGGATTCCTCTCCCGTGGTGACATGGTTCTTGGGGTACTTCTTGAGTCTCCCCAGGGGTGTCAGTCCTCTTCTCAGCGGATCATGCAAGAACGCTTACCTCCTGAGCTGCAGTAGCAGTGTCACGCTGCCCGTCGCGTGGATCAAGAGATCTATGTCTTTCCCTCGAGGTATTTCTCACGGGGCTTTCCCTCGAGGCTTTCCCACGAGGCTTTCCCACATCGCTGTCCCACGTGCCACCATGGTGCCAGTCGATCCTCGGCGTGAAATCAAGGCAGTGCAGGGAAAACAGGTTCCTCTGGAATGGACTGAGACATCTGGGGACTCTTGGAATTGTGGCACGACCCTGGAGTTCCTCTCGGCCTTTCCTGTGGAGAGCGGCCTCTTCTTGAGATGCGGTGGGAACGCCGGGAATACTTTCCCGACCAAGCAGGGAAAGTCCCGTGGTCCAGCCCGGTGATCCAGCGTGATTCGAAGGTGGGGACGTAGTCGTCGTCTTTGGAAATATACATATTTAATCCCAGATATAAAGAGATTAGAAATGGATTGTGTAGTAGGAAGATTATTGGAGAAAAAGAGGCTGAATAACTTGGATTACGTGGAATAGCATCCATCCTCCAGTAGAGAATTCAGCCAGAAAAACGGGAGCAAAAAAGAAGCGACATGGGGGAATCAGTCTTTCCGGAAACTGATCTGATTTCTTTATTTTTGGTTTTGCTTGTATACCTCTTGTTACACATAGGGATGAATACAGAGTCACGCAGGAGTCGGCATCCTGACCTTTATCAAAATCAGGTGCTTCACATAAATGTATAAAAAAAGGTCTTAGGGATCTTACATCATCTTCTGGCCATGAATGAGACCTGCTGACATTTTATGATCCTTTCTTTCTGATAACCAAATAAACTTATTTCTTCCAAGGGTGTTTTTTCTTAAACCAGGCACCACCCTCCAAATAAAGTTACATTCCTATAGGGTGAGGGTGTAGTGAGTTACAATCAAGAAAGGAATTTATTTAACCCAAGGTTAACATGATTAGTCTTAAAGGTGAATTCTTATTTCTCCTATATGCTTAAAGGTTAATACTTATTTCTCCTATATACTAGTTATATTCATTATAAGGGTAGGGAACATGGAGATTTATCAGCAAACATCAGCCTAACAAATGAAAATCCTTTCATCAATTCTCCCCTTAAGATCTATTTAGTCTTAAGATATGATAAAGTTACATTCTTACATAGAAAGGACACAGTGATATATAACAAAGTACAGTGATCTATTACAAAAGTGAAAATCCATTAACTCAAAAAGTCTAGTATTGCTAACATCAAAAACTGCTATATTTCCTTTGCTATATTCCAAATACATTGATTAATATATTCCCAAGTGCCTAAGGATATGGAGGCCTGGTGGCAATCATTGACTCAACAAGAAGAAAAAGTCCTATGCTAATTAAGACTCTCAAAATACTCCAAAACTCTCTGTGCTGTTTACAGTTGAGAGGCAGTAAACAATCTTGTGCCTAGTGGCAGCAGTATGGATAATCCTGTCACACAAGCTGGTCTGTCAGCAGAGAGGTTTGACCTAAAATATCCTTGTCCCACCCAGAGCAGGGAATTAGCAGCAATTTTTGACACAACAAATGAAGAACCCTTCACCAATATAATTCCTAACCAACTATACTAATAATTTCTAACTCCCCAAAATAATTTGCCTTTAGTAAGTCTAAAACATCTCATGCCTCTCAGGTTGGGAGGCTGTAAACAATCACATGTGGCCGGACAAACCTATAAAGGTGGGCTAGATAACCTTCAGAGGAGTCGGCAAGCTGAAACACTCTTGTCATGCCCAAGAATATTTATTGCCTTGAAGCTGCACGTTTACTTCTTCTCCGAGAGAAACAGTTATGGGGGAGAGCCCCCGTAAAGTCAGAAGTGTAGGTGAGAGCAGTAAAACAGACTCTGGTTTTGGGGTTCGATGCTCGGGAACAGGGGGTTACCTGAGGCTTGATCACGCCTTTGCGCATGCCAAGCCTCCTTCCTCATGACCTTTGCCATAGGCGGAATTCCTCACGCTGGTCCCCGGAAGGAAAGGATCCCTCATCTCGAGCGACGAGGCGGAAACGCGCCTCCTGTGGATGTAGGGGGGACCATCTTGCTTATTCTCGAGTGGAGACGGGTATGTCGGGGAACTTCTTGAGTTGCAGCAAGGGTGTAAAGTACCTTTTGGAAGTTCCAGAGGTTAGGTGTGATTAGCCTCGAGACACCTCAGTGGAAATGGGCCTCATCTCGCCTGGAGGGGAGAACCTCCTGGATTTTCTCGAGTTGCGGCAGGTGCTCTCGACTTACGACGGGGACCTCAGGGGCCAGCTCTGGTGGCCTCAGGAAAGGCCAGTCCCCATTCAAGTTTCTAGGGGGCCTCTCAGGATTCCTCTCCTGTCGATGCCGGGGCCTAAGACCTTGTGTGAAGTCGGGGCTGGAACCTGAAGATTCCTCTCCAGTGCTGACATGGATCTTGTGGTACTTCTGGAGTCTCCCCAGGGGAGTCAGTCCTCGTCTCGAGTGGGGGCATGCACGTGCGCTTTCCTCCTGAGCGGTAGCAGCAGTGTCACGCTTCCCGTTGCGTGGATCAAGGGATCTGTGGCTTTCCCTCTAGGCTTTCCCATGAGGCTTTCCCACAGGGCTGTCCCACATGCCACCTTGGTGTGAGACGATCCTCGGCGTGAAAGTCATGGCAGTGCAGGGAAAACAGGTTCCTCTGGAATGGACTGAGACATCTGGGGAACTCTTGGAATGGTGGCACGACCCTGGAGTTCCTCTGGCCTTTCCTGTGGAGAGCACTTCCTCTTGAGATGCGACGGGAACGCCAGGAATTCTTTCCCGACCACGCAGGGAAAGGATCCCTCCTCTCTAGATACGAGGCGGAAACGGGGCTCCTCTGGATGTGGGTGGGACCCTCGTGCTTCATCTCGAGTGGAGACGGGTATGTCGGTGATCTTCTTGACTTGCCGCAGGGGTGTCAAAGACCCTTTGGAAGTTCCAGAGGTTAGGTGTGATTAGCCTCGAGATGCCTCAGGGGAAATGGGCCTCATCTCGCCTGGAGGGGAGAACCTCCTGGATTATCTTGAGTTGGAGCAGGTGCTCTCGTCTTAGCATGGGGACCTCAGGGACCCGCTCCTGTGGCCTCAGAAAAGGCCAGTGCCCATGGGAGTTGCTAGGGGGCCTCTCAGGATTCCTCTCACGTCGATGCCGGGGCCTAAGACCTTGTGTGGAGAGCCCGAGCGGAGGCGGCGCGGAGCGTTTCGGTTCTCAGTGCCTGGGGCACCGGTGTGTGGTGTGAGGCTGCGGCGGAGCCTCTACACTGAAGGTGCGAGAGGTTGGCAGCTTCGATTGAAGCACATCGAGCGGCGACAGCAGTGAAAGTCATGAGCGACAGCGGCGAGGAGAACTACGGCGAGGGGGAATCCCGTTCTGCTTCCAGAAGCGGAAGTGCTCATGGATCTGGGAAATCTGCAAGTCATACCCCTGCAAGGTCTCGCTCCAAGGAAGATTCCAGGCGTTCCAGATCAAAGTCCAGGTCCAGATCGGAATCTAGGTCTAGATCCAGAAGAAGTTCTCGGAGGCATTATACAAGGTCACGATCTCGGTCCCGGTCCCATAGAAGATCTCGTAGCAGATCTTACAGCAGAGATTATCGAAGACGGCATAGCCACAGTCATTCTCCCATGTCTACTCGCTGGCGTCATGTTGGGAATCGGGCAAATCCTGATCCTAACTGTTGTCTTGGAGTATTTGGATTGAGCTTGTATACTACAGAAAGAGATCTAAGAGAAATGTTCTCTAAATATGGCCCAATTGCTGATGTATCTATTGTATATGACCAGCAGTCTAGACGTTCAAGAGGATTTGCCTTTGTATACTTTTGAAAATGTAGATGATGCCAAGGAAGCAAAAGAGCGTGCCAATGGAATGGAGCTTGATGGATGTAGGATCAGAGTTGACTTCTCCATAACGAAAAGACCACATACTCCAACAGCAGGAATTTACATGGGGAGACCTACCTATGGCAGCTCACGCCGTCGAGATTACTATGACAGAGGATATGATCGAGGCTATGATGATCGGGACTATTACAGCAGATCGTACAGAGGAGGAGGAGGAGGAGGAGGAGGATGGAGAGCTGCTCAAGACAGGGATCAGAAATACAGAAGACGGTCACCTTCTCCCTACTATAGTCGTGGAGGATACAGATCACGTTCCAGATCTCGATCATACTCACCTCATCGCTATTAAAGCATGAAGATGAAGACTTTCTGAAACCTGCCCTAGAGTTGGGATATTGTTTGTGGACAATATTTTGTATTGTCTCCTGTTTAAAAAGTGAACAGTGCCTGGTGAAGTTAGGTGACTTTTACACCTTTTATGATGACTACTTTTGGTGGAGTTGAAATGCTGTTTTCATTCTGCATTTGTGTAGTTCGGTGCTTTGTTCAAAGTTAAGTGTTTTCAGAAAAGTATGTTTTACATGTATTTTTTTACAGTCTAAAATTTTGACTGCTGAGAAGTTTCTATTGTACAGAACTTCATTTAAATGGTTTTTCTACTGAATACAGGGTATTCTGAAGATTGAAGCCTGTGTGTAAAATGCTACCAAATGGCAAAAAGCAACAATAACGTTTGGTTTTTACTTTTCTTTCTAACATATCAATGCTTAGGAGAACTGTTCTGATTAGATTGTCAGTAGTAAATTAAAGAAAAAAATGCCCGTTTTCCTCGAGTCCATGAAACATACCATACTTAATATACCTGCAGTTAAGTGATAAAAATTACGCTCTGTAACTCTATACTGGCTAGTGTTAAAAACTAAAGATCTTTCAATACAGCAAATGCTTAATGCTTATATAAATGTGACTTTGACAGCCTTTATGTAATCTGTATTATACATAGCAGGGAATAAGATGAGTTGCACAATGTATGCCTTAAAAAGGCTATTTCTTAAAGCTGTTAGAAGGGGATAATGGTATTTCAATTAGTAATCAGCAAGTGAAAATAATATTCCACCACAAATGTACTCTTGTTCTTCTAGCTTTTAAGACTATATGGAAAAACTGGGTGGTTCAGAGTTTTGAGAAAAAAGAAGGGAACACTACACCTGTGTTGTGGATGATCTGAAGACTTTGGCCTGTTCATTTTTTAAATACTAATTTCAGGTTCTTTGCTTACCAAAGGAGGCCCAATTTCACTCAAAAGTTTTGAGAACTGTGTTTAAATAAATGCAAAGAAAAGAGTAAAAAGGAAAGAAAAAAAAAAGACCTTGTGAGGAGTTGGGGCAGGAACCTGAGGATTCCTCTACAGTGCTGACATGGATCTTGGGGTACTTCTGGAGCCCCCCCAGGGAAGTCAGTCTTCGTCTCGAATGGGGGCATGCACGTGCGCTTTCCTCCGAGCTGTAGCAGCAGTGTCACGCTTCCGGTCGCGTGGATCAAGTGATCTGTGGCTTTTCCTCCAGGCTTTACCACGAGGCTATCCCAGAGGGCTGTCCCACATGCCGCCGAGGTGTGAGTCGAACCTCGGCGTGAAAGTCGAGGCAGTGCAGGGAAAACAGGTTCCTCTGGAATGGACTGAGATATCTAGGGGACTCTTGGAATGGTGGCACGACTCTGGAGTTCCTCTCGCATTTCCTGTGGAGAGCGCCTCCACTTGAGATGCGACGGGAACGCCGGGAATTCTTTCCCGACGAAGCAGGGAAAGGATCCCACATCTCGAGCTACGAGGCGGAAAGGGGCTCCTCTGGATGTGGGCGGGACCCTCGTGCTTCCTATCGAGAGGAGACGGGTATATCAGGGAACTTCTTGAGTGGCAGCAAGGGTGTGAAGGACCCTTTGGAAGTTCCAGAGGTTAGGTGTGATTAGCCTCCAGACGCTTCAGCGGAAATGGGCTTCATCTCGGCCTGGAGGGGAGAACCTCCTGGATTTTCTCGAGTTGCGGCAGGTGCTCTCGACTTACGACGGGGACCTCAGGGACCCGCTCTGGTGGCCTCAGGAAAGGCCAGTCCACATGCGAGTTGCTCGGGGCCTCTCGGGATTCCTCTACCATCGAGGCCGGGGCCTAAGACCTTGTGTGGAGTCGGTGCCGGAACCTGAGGATTCTTCTGCAGTGCTGACATGGATCTTGGGGTACTTCTGGAGTCTCCCCAGGGGAGTCAGTCCTCGTTTGAGTGGGCGCATGCACGTGCGCTTACCTCCGGAGCTGTGGCAGCAGTGTCATGCTTCCCTTCGCCTGGATCAAGGGATCTGTGGCTTTCCCACGAGGCTTTCCCACAGGGCTATCCCACGTGCCACCGTGGTGTGAGTCGATCGATGGCTTGAAAGTCAACGCAGTGCAAGGAAAACAGGTTTCCCTGGAATGGACTGAGACATCTGGTGAATCTGGGAATGGTGGCACGACCCTGGACTTCCTCTCGACTTTCCTGTGGAGAGCGCCTCCTCTTGAGATGCGACGGGAACGCCGGGAATTCTTTCCCGACCACTCAGGGAAAGGATCCCTTCTCTCGAGCTAGGAGGCAGGAAACGGTGCTCCTCTGTATGTGGGCGGGACTCTCGTGCTTCCTCTCGAGTGGAGACGGCTATGTCGGGGAAATTCTGGATTTGCAGCAAGGGTGTAAAGGACCCTTTGGAAGTTCCAGAGGTTAGGTGTGATTAGCCTCGAGACGCCTCAGTGGAAATGGTCCTCATGTTGCCAGGAGGGGAGAACCGCCTGGATTTTCTCGAGTTGCGGCAGGTGCTCTCGACTTTCGACGGGGACCTCAGGGACCCGCTCTGGTGGCCTCAGGAAAGGCCAGTCCCTATGCGAGTTGCTCGGGGGCCTCTGGGGATTCCTCTCCCATCGATGCCAGGGCCTAGACCTTGTGTGGAGTCGGTGCCGGAACTTGAGCATTCCTCTGCAGTGCTGACATGGATCTTGGGGTACTTCTGAAGTCTCCCCAGGGGAGTCAGTCCTCGTCTCGAGTGGGGGCATGCTCGTGCGCTTTCCTCCCGAGGTGTAGCAGCATTGTCACGCTTCCCGGCGAGTGGATCAAGGGATCTGTGTCTTTTCCTTGAGGCTTTCCCTCGAGGCTTTCCCACGAGGCTTTCCCACAGGGCTGTCCCACGTGCCACCGTGGTGTGAGTTGATCCTCTGCTGAAAGTCGAGACAGTGCAGGGAAAACAGGTTTCCCTTGAATGGACTTAGACATCTGGGGAACTCTGGGAATGGTGGCACGATCCCTGGAGTTCCTCTCGCCTTTCCTGTGGAGAGCGCCTCCTCTTTAGATGGGACGGGAACTCCGGGAATTCTTTCCGGACCACGCAGGGAAAGGATGCATCCTCTCGAGCTATGAGGCAGAAACGGGGCTCCTCTGGATGTGGGCGGGACTGTCGTGCTTCCTCTCCAGTGGAGACGGTTATGTCGGGGAACTTCTTGAGTTGCAGCAAGGGTGTGAAGGACCCTTTGGAAGTTCCAGAGGTTAGGTGTGATTAACCTCGAGACGCCTCAGCAGAAAAAGGGCCTCATCTCGCCTGGAGGGGAGAACCTCCTGGATTTTCTCGAGGTGCGGCAGGTGCTGTCGACTTACGACGGGGACCTCAGGGACCCGCTCTGGTGGCCTGAGTAAAGGCCAGTCCCCATTCGAGATGTTTGGGGGCCGCTCGGAATTCCTCTACCGTCGATGCCGGGGCCTAAGACTTTGAGTGGAGTCGGTGACGCAACCTGAGGATTCCTCTCCACTGCTGACATGGATCTTGGGGTACTTCTGGTGTCTCCCCAGGGGAGTCAGTCCATCGTCTCGAGTGGCGGCATGCAGTTCGATTCCCTCCCCAGCTGTAACAGGCAGTGTCACGCTTCCCGTCGAGTGGATCAAGGGATCAGTGTCTTTCCCTTGAGGCTATCACATGAGGCTTTCCCAGGAGGCTTTCCCACAGGGCTGTCCCACGTGCCACCGTGGTGTGAGTCGATCCTCGGCATGAAATCGAGGCAGTGCAGGGAAAACAGTATTCCCTGGAATGGACTGAGACATCTGGGGGACTCTGGGAATGGTGGCAACGACTCTTGAGTTCCTCTCGCCTTTCCTGAGGAGACCGCCTCCTCATGAGATGCGACGGGAATGCAGGCAATTCTTTCCCAACCACGCAGGGAAAGGATCCATCCTCTCGAGCTAAGAGGCGTAAACGGTGCTCCTCTGGATGTGGGCGGGACTCTCGTGCTTCCTCTCCAGTGGAGACGGTTATGTCGGGGAACTTCTTGAAGTTGCAGCAAGGGTGTGAAGGACCCTTTGGAAGTTCCAGAGGTTAGGTGTGATTAACGCTCGAGACGCCTCAGTGGAAATGGGCCTCATCTCGGCCTGGAGGGAGAACCTCCTGGATTTTTTCGAGTTGGGGCAGGTGCTCTCGACTTACGACAGGGACCTCAGGGACCCGTTCTGGTGGCCTCAGCAAAGGCCGGTCCCCATGCGAGATGCTTGGGGGCTTCTCGTTATTCCTCTACCTTCCGATGTCGGGGCCTAAGACCTTGTGTGGAGTTGGTGCCGAAATCTGAGGATTCATCTGCAGTGCTGACATGGATCTTGGGGGTACTTCAGGAGTCTCCCCAGGGGAGTCAGTCCTCGTCTCGAGTGGGGGCATGCAGTTCGATACCCTCCCGAGCTGTAGCAGCAGTGTCACGCTTCCCGTCGAGTAGATCAAGGGATCTGTGGCTTTCCCTCGAGGCTTTCCACGAGGCTTTCCCAGGCTTCCACAGGACTGTCCCACGTGCCACCGTGGTGTGAGTCGATCCTCGGCTTGAAAGTCGAGGCAGTGCAAGGAAAACAGTTTTCCCTGGAATGGACTGAGACATCTGGGGGAACTCTGGGAATGGTGGCACGACCCTGGAGTTCCTCTCGCCTTTCCTGTGGAGAGCGGCCTCCTCTTGAGATGGACGGGAACGCCGGGAATTCTTTCCCGCACCACGCAGGGAAAGGATCCCTCCTCTCGAGCTAGGAGGCGGAAACGGGGCTCCTCTGGATGTGGGCGGGACTCATCGTGCTTCCTCTCGAGTGGAGACGGGTATGTCGGGGAACTTCTTGAGTTGCAGCAAGGGTGTGAAGGACCCTTTGGAAGTTCCAGAGGTTAGGTGTGATTAGCCTCGAGACGCCTCAGTCGGAAATGGAGCCTCATCTAGCCTGGAGGGGAGAACCTCCTGGATTTTCTCGAGTTGCGGCAGGTGCTCTCGACTTACGACGGGGACCTCAGGGACCCGCTCTGGTGGCCTCAGGAAAGGCCAGTCCCCATGCGAGTTGCTCGGGGGGCCTCTCGGGATTCCTCTCCCGTCGATGCCGGGCCTAAGACCTTGTGTGGAGTCGGTGCCGGAACCTGAGGATATCCTCTCCAGTGCTGACATGGGATCTTGGGGGTACTTCTGGAGTCTCCCCAGGGGAGTCAGTCCTCGTCTCGAGTGGGGGCATGGCACGTGCGCTTTCCTCCCGAGCTGTAGCAGCAGTGTCCACGCTTCCCTTCGTCGTGGATCAAGGGATCTGTGGCTTTCCCTCGAGGCTTTCCATGAGGCTTTCCCCACTGAGGCTTTCCCACAGGGCTGTCCCACGTGCCACCGTGGGTGTGAGTCGATCCTCGGCTTGAAAGTCTGAGGCAGTGCAGGGAAAACAGGTTTCCCTGGAATGGACTGAGAAATCTGGGGGACTCTGGGAATGGTGGCACGACCCTGGAGTCCTCTCGCCTTTCCTGTGGAGAGCGCCTCCTCTTGAGATTGCGACGGGAACGCGGGAATTCTTTCCCGACCACGCAGGGAAAGGATCCCCTCCTTTCGAGCTAGGAAGCGGAAACGGGCTCCTCTTGGATGTGGGCGGGAACTCTCGTGCTTCCTCTCGAGTGGAGACGGGTATGTCGGGAACTTCTTGAGTTGCAGCAAGGGTGTGAAGGGACCCTTTGGAAGTTCCAGAGGTTAGGTGTGATTAGCCTCGAGACGCCTCAGCGGAAATGGGCCTCATCTTGCCTGGAGGGGAGAACCTCCTGGATTTCTCGATATTTGCAGGCAGGTGCTCTCGACTTACGACGGGGACCTCAGGGACCCGTCTGCTGGTGGCCTCAGGAAAGGCCAGTCCCCATGCGAGTTGCTCGGGGGCCTCTCGGGATTCCTCTCCCTTCGATGCCGGGACCTAAGACCTTGTGTGGAGTCGGTGCCGGAACCTGAGGATTCCTCTCCAGTGCTGACATGGATCTGTGGGGTACTTCTGGAGTCTCCCCAGGGGAGTCAGTCCTCGGTCTTGAGTGGGGGCATGCACGTGCGCTTTCCTCCCGAGCTGTAGCAGCAGTGTCACGCTTCCCTTCGCGTGGATCAAGGGATCTGTGGCTTTCCTCGAGGCTTTCCCATCGAGGCTTTCCCACGTGCTTTCCCACACAGGGCTGTCCCACGTGCCACCGTGGTGTGAGTAGTCGATCCTCGGCTTGAAAGTCGAGCAGTGCAGGGAAAACAGGTTTCCCTGGAATGGACTGGAGACATCTGGGGGACTCTGGGAATGGTGGCACGGACCCTGGAGTTCCTCTCGCCTTTCCTGTGGAGAGCGCCTCCTCTTGAGATGGCGACGGAACGCTCGGGAATTCTTTCCCGATCACGGCAGGGAAAGGATCCATCCTCTCGAGCTAGCAGGCGGAATCGGGGCTCCTCTGGATGTGGGCGGGACTCTCGTGCTTCCTCTCGAGTGGAGACGGGTAATGTCGGGGAACTTCTTGAGTTGCAGTAAGGGTGTGAAGGACCCTTTGGAAGTTCCAGAGGTTAGATGTGATTAGCCTCGGAGCCCTCAGCGGAAATGGGCCTCATCTCGCCTGGAGGGGAGAACCTCCTGGATTTTTCTCGAGTTGCGGCAGGTGCTCTCGACTTACGACGGGGACCTCAGGGACCCGCTCTGGTGGCCTCAGGAAAGGCCAGTCCCATGGCGAGTTGTCGTTTGGGGGGCTCTCGGGATTCCTCTCCGCTCGATGCTGGCCTAAGACCTTGTGTGGAGTCGGTGCGGAACCTGAGGATTCCTCTCCCAGTGCTGACATGGATCTTGGGGTACTTCTGGCAGTCTCCCCAAGGGGAGTCAGTCCTCGTCTCGAGTGGGGGCAATGCACGTGCGCTTTCCTCCGAGCTGTAGCAGCAGTGTCACGCTTCCCTTCGCGTGGATCAAGGGATCTGTGCTTTCCTCGAGGCTTTCCCATGAGGCATTCCCAGGAGGCTTTCCACAGGGCTGTCCCACGTGCCACCGTGGTGTGAGTCGATCCTCGGCTTGAAATCGAGGCAGTGCAGGGAAAACAGTTTCCCTGGAATGGACTGAGACATCTGGGGGACTCTGGGAATGGTGGCACGACCTTGGAGTTCCTCTCGCCTTTCCTGTGGAGAACGCCTCCTCTTGAGATGCGACGGGCAAGCGGAAATTCTTTCCCGAACCACGCAGGGAAAGGATCCCTCCTCTCGAGCTAGGAGGCGGAAATCGGGGCTCCTCTGGATGTGGGCGGGACTCTCGTGCTTCCTCTCGAGTGGAGACGGGTATGTCGGGGAACTTCTTGAGTTGCAGCAAGGGTGTGAAGGACCCTTTGGAAGTTCCAGAGGTTAGGTGTGATTAGCCTCGAGACCCTCAGCGGAAATGGGCCTCATCTCGCCTGGAGGGGAGAACCTCCTGGATTTTCTCGAGTTGCGGCAGGTGCTCTCGACTTACGACGGGGACCTCAGGGACCCGCTCTGGTGGCCTCAGGAAAGGCCAGTCCCCATGCGAGTTGCTCGGGGCCTCTCGGGATTCCTCTCCGTCGATGCCGGGGCCTAAGACCTTGTGTGGAGTCGGTGCCGAACCTGAGGATTCCTCTCCAGTGCTGACATGGATCTTGGGGTACTTCTGGAGTCTCCCCAGGGGAGTCAGTCCTCGTCTCGAGTGGGGGCATGCACGTGCGCTTTCCTCCCGAGCTGTAGCAGCAGTGTCACGCTTCCCTTCGCGTGGATCAAGGGATCTGTGGCTTTCTGGCTTTCCCCAGGCTTTCCAGAGGCTTTCCCAGGGCTGTCCCACGTGCCACCGTGGTGTGAGTCGATCCTCGGCTTGAAAGTCGAGGCAGTGCAGGGAAAACAGGTTTCCCTGGAATGGACTGAGACATCTGGGGGACTCTGGGAATGGTGGCACGACCCTGGAGTTCCTCTCGCCTTTCCTGTGGAGAGCGCCTCCTCTTGAGATGCGACGGCAAACGCCGGGAATTCTTTCCCACCACGCAGGGAAAGGATCCCTCCTCTCGAGCTAGGAGGCGGAAACGGGGCTCCTCTGGATGTGGGCGGGACTCTCGTGCTTCCTCTCGAGTGGAGACGGGTATGTCGGGGAACTTCTTGAGTTGCAGCAAGGGTGTGAAGGACCCTTTGGAAGTTCCAGAGTTAGGTGTGATTAGCCTCGAGCCTCAGCGGAAATGAGCCTCATCTCGCCTGGAGGGGAGAACCTCCTGGATTTTCTCGAGTTGCGGCAGGTGCTCTCGACTTACGACGGGGACCTCAGGGACCCGCTCTGGTGGCCTCAGGAAAGGCCAGTCCCCATGCGAGTTGCTCGGGGCCTCTCGGATTCCTCTCCCGTCGATGCCGGGGCCTAAGACCTTGTGTGGAGTCGGTGCCGGAACCTGAGGATTCCTCTCCAGTGCTGACATGGATCTTGGGGTACTTCTGGAGTCTCCCCAGGGGAGTCAGTCCTCGTCTCGAGTGGGGCATGCACGTGCGCTTTCCTCCCGAGCTGTAGCAGCAGTGTCACGCTTCCCTTCGCGTGGATCAAGGGATCTGTGGCTTTCCCTCGAGGCTTTCCCATGAGCTTTCCCACGAGGCTTTTCCCACAGGGCTGTCCCACGTGCCACCGTGGTGTGAGTCGATCCTCGGCTTGAAAGTCGAGGCAGTGCAGGGAAAACAGGTTTCCCTGGAATGGACTGAGAATCTGGGGGACTCTGGAATGGTGGCACGACCCTGGAGTTCCTCTCGCCTTTCCTGTGGAGAGCGCCTCCTCTTGAGACGGAAGCCCTTTCCCGACCTTTTTCGAGCTAGAAGCGGAAACGGGCTCCGCTTGGATGTGGGCGG
>NW_017214063.1:0-15024 GCF_001704415.2 Capra hircus
CGCCTTTCCTGTGGAGAGCGCCTCCACTTGAGATGCGACGGGAACGCCGGGAATTCTTTCCCGACAAGCAGGAAAGGATCCCCTCTCGAGCTAGAGGCGGAAAGGGGCTCCTCTGGATGTGGGCGGGACCTCGTGCTTCCTCTCGAGAGGAGACACGGGTATGTCGGGGAACTTCTTGAGTTGCAGCAAGGGTGTGAAGGACCCTTTGGAAGTTCCAGAGGTTAGGTGTGATTAGCCTCGAGACGCCTCAGCGGAAATGGGCCTCATCTCGCCTGGAGGGGAGAACCTCCTGGATTTTCTCGAGTTGCGGCAGGTGCTCTCGACTTACGACGGGGACCTCAGGGACCCGCTCTGGTGGCCTCAGGAAAGGCCAGTCCACATGCGAGTTGCTCGGGGGCCTCTCGGGATTCCTCTCCGTCGATGCGGGCCTAAGACCTTGTGTGGAGTCGGTGCCGGAACCTGAGGATTCCTCTCCAGTGCTGACATGGATCTTGGGGTACTTCTGGAGTCTCCCCAGGGGAGTCAGTCCTCTCGAGTGGGGCATGCACGTGCGCTTTCCTCCGAGCTGTAGCAGCAGTGTCACGCTTCCCTTCGCCTGGATCAAGGGATCTGTGGCTTTCCCACGAGGCTTTCCCACAGGGCTGTCCCACGTGCCACCGTGGTGTGAGTCGATCCTCGGCTTGAAAGTCGACGCAGTGCAAGGAAAACAGGTTTCCCTGGAATGGACTGAGACATCTGGGAATCTGGAATGGTGGCACGACCCTGGAGTTCCTCTCGCCTTTCCTGTGGAGAGCGCCTCCTCTTGAGATGCGACGGGAACGCCGGAATTCTTTCCCGACCACGCAGGGAAAGGATCCCTCCTCTCGAGCTAGAGGCGGAAACGGGCTCCTCTGGATGTGGGCGGGACTCTCGTGCTTCCTCTCGAGTGGAGACGGGGTATGTCGGGGAAATTCTGGATTTGCAGCAAGGGTGTAAAGGACCCTTTGGAAGTTCCAGAGGTTTAGGTGTGATTAGCCTCGAGACGCCTCAGCGGAAATGGGCCTCATCTCGCCTGGAGGGGAGAACCTCCTGGATTTTCTCGAGTTGCGGCAGGTGCTCTCGCCTTTCCGATACGGACCTCAGGGACCCGCTCTGGTGGCCTCAGGAAAGGCCAGTCCCCATGCGAGTGCTCGCGGGGCCTCTCGGGATTCCTCTCCCTTCGATGCCGGGGCCTAAGACCTTGTGTGGAGTTGGTTCTGGAACCTGAGGTTTCCTCTCCATTGCTGACATGGATCTTGGGGTTACTTTGGAGTCTCCCCAGGGGAGTCAGTTCTTGTCTCGAGTGGGGCATGCACGAGCGCTTTGCCTCCCGAGCTGGAGCAGCCAGTTGTCACGCTTCCCTTCGAGTGGATCAAGGGATCAGTGGCTTTCCCTCGAGGCTTTCCCACGACGCATTCCCAGGAGGCTTTCCCACAGGGCTGTCCCACGTGCCACCGTGGTGTGAGTCGCTCCTCGGCTTGAAAGTCGAGGCAGTGCAAGAGGAAAACTGTTTCCCTGGAATGGACTGAGACATCTGGGCGGAATCTGGGAATGCGTGGCACGAACCTGGAGTTCCTCTCGCCTTTCCTGTGGAGGAGTGCCTCCACTTCAGATGTGACGGGAACGCCGGGAATTCTTTCCCGCACACGCATGGGAAAGGATTCCTCCTCTCGAGCTTTGAGGCGGAATCGGGGCTCCTCTGGATGAGGGCAGGACTCTCCTGCTTCCTCTCGAGCGGAGACGGGTATTGTCGGGATCTTCTTGAGCTGCAGCAAGGGTGTGAAGGACCCTTTGGAATTTACCGAGGCTGGTGTGATTAGCCTCGAGACGCCTGTGCGGAAATGGGCCTCATCTCGCCTGGAGGGGAGAACCTCCTGGAGTTTCTCGAGTTGCGGCAGGTGCTCTCGACTTACGACGGGGACTTCAGGGACCCGCTCTGGTAGGCCTCAGGAAAGGCCAGTCCACTTGGGAGTTGCTCGGCGGCCTCTCAGGATTCCTCTCCCGTCGATGCCGGGTCCTAAAACCTTGTGTGGAGTCGGTGCCGGAACCTGAGGATCCCTCTCCAGTGCTGACATGGATCTTGGGGTACTTCTGGAGTCTCCCCAGGGGAGTCAGTCCTCGTCTCCAGTGGGGTCATGCATCGTGCGCTTTCCTTCCCGAGCTGTAGCAGCAGTGTCACGCTTCCCTTCGTGTGGATCAAGGGATCTAGGGCTTTCCCTCGAGGCTTTCCCACAAGTCTTTCCCACAGGGCTGTCCCACGTGCCACCGTGGTGTGAGTCGATCCTCGGCTTGAAAGTCGAGGCAGTGCAGGAAAAACAGGATTCCTGGAATGGACTGAGACATCTGGGGGACTCTTGGAATGGTGGCACGACCCTGGAGTTCCTCGCGCCTTTCCTGATGGAGAGCGCCTCCTCTTGAGATGCGACAGGGAACGACGGGAATTCTTTCCCCACCACGCAGGGAAAGGATCCCTCCTCTCGAGCCTAGGAGGCGGAAACGGGGCTCCTCTGGATGTGGGCGGGACTCTCGTGCTTCCTCTCGAATGGAGACGTGTATGTCGGGGAACTTCTTGAGTTGCAGCAAGGGTGTGAAGGACCCTTTGGAAGTTCCAGAGGTTCAGGTGTGATTAGACCTCGAGACGCCTCAGGGAAATGGGCCTCATCTCGCCCTGGAGGGGAGAACCTCCTGGAATTTGTGTCGACTTGACGGCAGGTGCTCTCGACTTACGACGGGGACATCAGGGACCCGCTCTGGTGGCCTCAGGAAAGGCCTAGTCCCCATGCGAGTTGCTCGGGGGCCTCTCGGGATTCCTCTCCCGTCGATGCCGGGGCTTAAGACCTTGTGTGGAGTCGGTGCCGGAACCTGAGGATTCCTCTCCAGTGCTGACATGGATCTTGGGGTACTTCTGGAGTCTCCTCAGGGGAGTCAGTCCTCGTCTCGAGTGGGGGCATGCACGTGCGCTTTCCTCCCGAGCTGTAGCAGCAGTGTCGCACTTCCCTTCGCGTGGATCAAGGGAACTGTGGCTTTCCCTCGAGGCTTTCCCACGAGGCTTTCCCACGAGGCTTTCCCACAGGGCTGTCCCACGTGACCACCGTGGTGTGAGTCGATCCTCGGCTTGAAAGTCGAGGCAGTGCAGGGAAAACAGGTTTCCCTGGAATGGACTGAGACATCTGGGGGAACTCTGGGAATGGTGGCACGACCCTGGAGTTCCTCTCGCCTTTCCTGTGGAGAGCGCCTCCTCTTGAGATGCGACGGGAACGCGGGGAATTCTTTCCCGAACACGCAGGGAAAGGATCCCTCCTCTCGAGCTTGAGGCTGGAAACGGTGGCTCCTCTGGATGTGGGCGGGACTCTCGTTAGTTCCTCTTCGAGTGGAGACGGGTATGTCGGGGAACTTCTTGAGTTGCAGCAAGGGTGTGAAGGACCCTTTTGGAAGTTCCAGAGTTAGGTGTGATTAGCCTCGAGACGCCTCAGCGGAAATGGGCCTAATCTCGCCTGGAGGGGAGAACCTCCTGGATTTTCTCGAGTTGCGGAAAGTGCTCTCGACTTTCGACGGGGACCACAGGGTCCCGCTCTGGTGGCCTCAGGAAAGGCCAGTCCCCATGCGAGTTGCTCGGGGGCCTCTCGGGATTCCTCTCCCGTCGATGCCGGGGCCTAAGACCTCGTGACGAGTTGGTGCCGGTACCTGAGCATTCCTCTCCAAGCTGACATGGATCTTGGGGTACTTCTGGAGTCTCCCCAGGGGAGTCAGTCCTCGTCTCGAGTGGCGGCATGCAGTTCGATACCCTCCCGAGCTGTAGCAGCAGTGTCACGCTTCCCGTCGAGTGGATCAAGGGATCAGTGTCTTTCCCTTGAGGCTATTCCATGAGGCTTTCCCAGGAGTCTTTCCCACAGGGCTGTCCCACGTGCCACCGTGGTGTGAGTCGATCCTCGGCATGAAATCGAGGCAGTGCAGGGAAAACAGTTTTCCCTGGAATGGACTGAGACATCTGGGGGACTCTGGGAATGGTGGCACGACCCTGGAGTTCCTCTCGCCTTTCCTGTGGAGAGCGCCTCCTCTTGAGATGTGACAGCAAGGCCAGGAATTCTTTCCCGACCACACAGGGAAAGGATCCCTCCTCTCGAGTTATGAGGCGGAAACGGGGCTCCTCTGGATTTGGGCGGGACTCTCTCGCTTCCTCTCGAGTGGAGACGGGTTATGTCGGGGAACTTTTTGAGTTGCAGCAAGGGTGTGAAGGACCCTTTGGAAGTTCCAGAGGTTAGGTGTGATTAGCCTCGAGACTCCTCAGAGGAAATGGGCCTCATCACGCCTGGCGGGGAGAACCTCCTGGTTGCTCTCGAGTTGGGGTTGGTGCTCTCCACTTACCACGGTGTCCTCAGAGACCCGCTTTGGTGGCCTCAGGAAAGGCAAGTCCCCATGCGAGTTGCTCGGGGGACACTCGAGATTCCTCTTCTGTCGATCCCGGGGCCTAAGATCTTGTGTGGAGTCGGTTCAGAACCTGAGGATTCCTCTCCAGTGTTGACATGGACCTTGGGGTACTTCTGGAATCTACTGAGGGGAGTCAGTCCTCGTCTCGAGTGGGGGCATGCACGTGCACTTTCCTCCCGAGCTGTAGCAGCAGTGTCACGGTCCCTTAGTGTGGATCAAGGAATCTGTGGCTTTCCCACGAGGCTTTCCCACGAGGCTTTCCCACGAGGCTTTCCCACAGAGCTGTCCCACGTGCCACCGTGGGTGAGTCGATCCTCGGCTTGAACGTCGAGGCAGTGCAGGGAAAACAGGTTTCCCTGGAATGGACTGAGACATCTGGGGGACTCTGGGAATGGTGATACGACACTGGAGTTCGTCTCGCTTTCCTGTGGAGAGCGCCTCCTCTTGAGATGCGACGGGAACGCCGGGAATTCTTTCCCGACGACATAGGGAAAGGATCCCTCCTCTGGAGCTAGGAGGCGGAAACGGGGCTCCTCTGGATGTGGGCGGGACTCTCGTGCTTCCTCTCGAGTGGAGACGGTATGTCGGGGAACTTCTTGAGTTGCAGCAAGGGTGTGAAGGACCCTCTGGAAGTTCCAGAGGTTAGGTGTGATTAGCATCGAGAGCCCTCAGCGGTAATGGGCCTCACTCGCCTGGAGGGGAGAACCTCCTGGATTTTCTCGAGTGGCGGCAGGTGCTCTCGACTTAAGACGGGGATGTCAGGGAGCCGCTCTGGTGGCCCATGGAAAGGCCAGTCCCCATGCGAGTAGCTCTGGGGCCTCTCGGGATTCCTCTCCCGTCGATGCCGGGGCCTAAGACCTTGTGTGGAGTCGGTGCCGGAAACTGAGTATTCCTCTCCAGTGCTGACATGGATCTTGGGGGACTTCTGGAGTCTCCCCAGGGGAGTCAGTCCTCGTCTCGAGTGGGGGCATGCACGTGCGCTTTCCTCCCGAGCTGTAGCAGCACTGTCACGCTTCCCTTAGCGTGGATCAAGGGATCTATGGCTTTCCCTCGAGGCTTTCCCACGAGGCTTTCCCACGAGGCTTTCCCACAGGGCTGTCCCATGTGCCACCGTGGTGTGAGTCGATCTTCGGCTTGAAAGTCGAGGCAGTGCAGGGAAAACAGGTTTCCCTGAAATGGAGTGAGACATCTGGGGAACTCTGTGAATGTGGCACGACCCTGGAGTTCCTCTCGCCTTTCCTGTGGAGAGCGCCTCCTCTTGAGATGCGACGGGAATGCCGGGAATTCTTTCCCGACCACGCAGGGAAAAGATCACTTCTTTCGAGCTAGCAGGGGGAAACGGGGCTCCTCTGGATGTGGGCGGGACTCTCGTGCTTCCTCTCGAGTGGAGACGGGTATGTCGGGGAACTTCTTGAGTTGCAGCAAGGGTGTGAAGGACCCTTTGGAGCTTCCAGAGGTTAAGTGTGAATAGCCTCGAGACGCCTCAGCAGGAAATGGGCCTCATCTCGCCTGGAGGGGAGAACCTCCTGGATTTTCTAGAGTTGCTGCAGGTGCTCTCGACTTACGACGGGACCTCAGGGACCCGCTCTGCTCGCCTCAGGAAAGGCCTGTCCCCATGCGAGTTGCTCGGGGGCCTCTATTGATTCCTCTCCCGTCTATGCCGGGGCCTGAGACCTTGTGTGGAGTCGGTGCCGGAACCTGAGGATTCCTCTCCAGTTCTGACATGGATCTTGGGGTACTTCTGGAGTCTCCCAGGGGAGTCAGTCCTCGTCGCGAGTGTGGCGTGCACGTGCGCTTTCCTCCCGAGCTTTAGCAGCAGTGTCACGCTTCCCTTTGCGTGGATCCAGGGATCTGTGGCTTTCTCTGTAGGCTTTCCCACGAGGCTTTCCCACTAGGCTTTTCACAGGGCTGTCCCTCGTGCCACCGAGGTCTGAGTCGATCCTCGGCTTGAAAGTCGAGGCATTGGGGGGAAAACAGGTTTCCCTGGAATCGACTGACACATCTGGGGGCTCTGGGAATGGTGGCACGACCCTGAGTTCCTCTCGCCTTTCCTGTGGAGAGCGCCTCTTCTTGAGATGCGACGGGATCGCCGGAAATTCTTTCCCGACCACGCAGGGAAAGGATCCCTCCTCTCGAGCTATGAGACTGAAACGGGGCTCTTCTGGTTGTGGGCGGGACTCTTGTGCTTCCATTCGAGTGGAAAACGGGTATGTCGGGGAACTTACTTGAGTTGCAGCAAGGGTGTGAAGGGCCCTTTGGAAGTTCCAGAGGTTAGGTGTGATTAGCCTCGAGATGCCTCAGCGCAAATGGGTCTCATCTCGCCTGGAGGGGAGAACCTCCTGGATTTTCTCGAGTTGCGCCAGGTGCTCTCGACTTACTACGGGGACCTCAGGGACCCGCTTTGGTGGCCTCAGGAAAGGCCAGTCCCCATGCGAGTTGCTCGGGAGCCTCTCGTGATGTCTCTCCCTCTCCAGTGTGTCTTGAATCTTGACTGGCCTTTCCTGAGGCCACCAGAGCGGGTCCCTGCGGTCCCCGTCGTAAGTCGAGAGCACCTGCCGCAACTGGAGAAAATCAAGGATGTTCTCCCCTCCAGGCAAAATGAAGCCTATTTCCGCTGACACATCTCAAGGCTAAGCACACTTAAACTCTGGAACTTCCAAAGGGTCCTTCACACCCTTGCAGCAAATCAAGAAGTTCCCCGACATACCCGTCTCCACTCAAGAGGAAGCACGATAGTTCCGCCCGCATCCAGAGGAGCCCCGTTTCCCCCTCATAGCTCGAGAGGAGGGATCCTTTCCCTGTGCGGTCGGGAAAGAATTCCCGGCGTTCCCGTCGCATCTCAAGAGGAGGCGTTCTCCACAGGAAAGGTGAGAGGAACTCCAGGGACATGCCACCATTCTCCGAGTCCCCCAGATGTTTCAGTCTATTCCAGGGAAACCTGTTTCCCCGCACTGACTCGACTTTCAAGCCAAGGATCGACTCACACCACTGTGGCACGTGGGACAGCCCTGTGGCAAAGCCTCGTGGAAAGCCTCGTGGGAAAGCCTTGAGGGAAAGCCACAGATCCCTTGATCCACGCGAAGGTAAGAGCGACACTGCTGCTACAGCACGGGAGGAAAGCGCACGTGCATGCCCCCACTCGAGACGAGGACTGACTCCCCTGGGGAGACTCCAGAAGTACACCAAGATCCATGTCAGCACTGGAGAGGAATCCTCAGGTTACTGCACCGACTCTATGTAAGGTCTGAGGCCCCGGCATCGACGGGAGAGGAATCCCGGAGAGGGCCCCGAGCAACTCGCATGGGGACTGGAATTTCCTGAGGCCACCAGAGCGGATCCCTGAGGTCCCCGTCGTAAGTCGAGAGCACCTGCCGCAACACGGTAAAATCCAGGTGGTTCTCCCCTCCAGGCAAGATGAGGCCCGTTTCCCCTGAGGTGTCTCGAGGCTAATCACACGTGACCTCTGGAACTTCCAAAGAGTCTTTCACAGTCATGCTGCAAACTCAGAAGTTCCCCGACATACCCGTCTCCACTCAAGAGGAAGCACGAGTGTCCCGGCCACATCCAGAGGAGCTCCGTTTCCGGCTCGTAGCTCGAGATGTGCGATCCTTTCCCATGATTGGTCGGGAAAGAATTCCCGGCATTCCCATCGCATCTCAAGAGGAGGCGCTCTCCAAAGGAAAGGGGAGAGGAACTGCAGGGTCGTGCCACCATTCCGAGACTCACCCAGATGTCTCAGTCCATTCCACAGGAACCTGTTTTCCCTGCACTGCCTTGGCCTTCATGCCGAGGATCGACTCACACCACCGTCACACGTGGGACAGCCCTGTGGGAAAGCCTAGTGGGAAAGACTCGAGGGAAAGCCACAGATCCCTTGGTCCAGGGATGGGGAAGCGTGACACTGCTGCTACAGCATGGGAGGAAATGTCACGCTCATGCCCCCACTCGAGACGAGGCCTGACTCCCTTGTGGAGACTCGAGAAGTACCACAAAATCCATGTCAGCACTGGAGAGGAATCCTCAGGCTTCCGGCCCCGACTCCACACAAGGTCTTAGGCCCCGGCATCGACGGGAGAGGAATCACGAGAGGCCCCCTAGCAACACGCATGATGACTGGCGTTTCCTGCGGCCGCCAGAGCGGGTCCCTGAAGTCCCTGTCGTAACTCGAGAGCACCTGCTGAAACTCGGGGAATATCCAGGAGCCTCTCCATTCCAGGCGACATGAGGCCCATTTCTGCTGAGGCATCTCGAGACTAACCACACCTAACCTCTGGAACTTCCAAAGGGTCCTTCACACCCTTGCTGCAACTCAAGAAGTTCCCCGACATACCCGTTCCTCTTCACATTTATCCATAATGGTGGTGTCATCTGCATATCTAAGTTTATTGATATTTCTACAGGCAATCTTGATTCCAGCTCATGTATCTTCCATCCCAGCATTTTTCATGATGTACTCTGCATATAAGTTAAATAAACAGGGTGACAATATACAGCCTTTGCATACTCTTTTTCCTTTTTGGAACCAGTCTGTTGTTCCATGTCCTGCTCTAACTGTTGCTTCCTGACCTTCATCCAGATTTCTCAAGAGGCAGGTTAGGTGGTCTGGTATTCCCATCTCTTTCAGAATTGTGGCTAAAACAACAGTATAAGGACCTTTCCGATGTCAGGCCAAGGAATTGTGTTTCCAGTCATTGAGCCACACCTGATCACTGAGCACAAATTCATGAATCTGTTCCTCAAGGGGGAATGATATTCTTTTTTATACAAACTTAGTTACCTGATTTATTACCTTACCTAATTGTTCCATCTGCTGTGAAATCCCACCCCCTTACTTGTGGCAAATCTGCTAACACCTGCCTCACTGTGGGAGGGGGGTCTCCCATAGAAAATTTCA
This sequence comes from Capra hircus, assembly GCF_001704415.2. Lineage (NCBI taxonomy): Eukaryota > Metazoa > Chordata > Mammalia > Artiodactyla > Bovidae > Capra > Capra hircus. The sequence goes on from NW_017214063.1 coordinate 9,341, forward strand.
TAAGGACAACAACTATCGGAACGTGCGGTTACCCATAATATGAGTAAGTCTGCCGGAAGCAAGCCCATCCATGTACAGTCAGTCTCTATGATCCATTTTGAAAGTGTCTCTTCAAGAGTTTGGTTGTTTCTTTCCACCATTCCAGAACACTGGGGCCTATATGCTGTATGTAATTTCCACTGATATTTAGAGCTTCACATACCTGTTAATTAACGCGGCTACAAAGACAGGGCCATTGTCGGATTCTATACTGGTTGGAAACCCAAGTCTGGGAATTATTTCTCAAAATCAGCGAGCTACTTCGTTTTCTTTTTCAGATCAGGTAGGGAAGGCCTCTGCCCAACCGGAGAAGGTACCTACTATTCTAGTAAGTCATGATAACAGGTGACTGCCTTTGCTTCCCCGAAGGACACTCGCTTTCCCTGCATCCTGAGAACTCCACGTCTCAGCCAGTTGGAAAAGCGCTTCTTGGAGGTCATTATTCAGGGGCAACTTCCCCTGGAGCCCGGGGCCATAGGGAGCGGCTCCACACTCCCAGGGAAAGGCAGAGCCACAGCCACACATCTGTCCCATCCCCTTTGCTCTGTAGGAGAGCTCTAGTGAGCCTAGGTCTGTCAGGAAAATTCTTGGCTCCTATGGGGACACATTCTATGTGTGAAACTGCATCCAGGACCTAGGGGCCACAGGGCGCCTGTTTCTCTCGGGGGCAGAGGGGTGGGGGGCCTGAAGCAGTGCGGCCCAGCAACAGCTTCCACATCCATCCAATTGCTCTTTTCTTACCTCTGATAGAACTAGCTTTGTTCCAGCCTTTGGCAATTTGGAGGCAAGCGGCCCCCCTTCCTCCCCAAGGAGGCATGGGACCTAATTTGAGTGGAAAGGCCCCTCACGGAGCTGAACCCAGGAAGGCACCCAGTCATGTCTGACACATTCCTGCATCCTGCTTCTTCATGAGCAATACCGCTATAAGCTAGGAATGTCTTTCCAAGGCTCAGAAAGGACAGGGGAGATTCATGGTGCTGCCTCTGGAATTTCGGTCCTCTGAGCAGACCTGGAGGTCTCCCCTTGAAGAAGCTAACCAGTTTCTTCCAAATACAGGCTTGCAAACACACACTGGGTGGCTGCCTCTTCTTCCCTGAAGGACGATCACTTTCCCCGCATCCTGTGAACTCTGCCATCCCAGCCTGCTGGAAAAGCGCTTCTTGGAGGTCATTTTTCAGGGACAATTTTCCCTGGAGCCCGGGGCTGTAGGGAGGGCCCCATGCTCGCTGTGAAAGGCAGAGTCACATCCACAGTCTGTTCTACCCCTTTTGCCCTGTGGGAGAGCTCTAGTGAGCCTAGGTCTGTCAGGAAAATTCTTGGCTCCTATGGGGACACACCCTGTGTGTTAACCTGCATATCGGACCTAGGGGCCACAGGGCGCCTGTTCCTCTCGGGGGGACCCTGAAGTGGTGCGGCCCAGCAACAGCCTGAACATCCATCCGATTGCTCTTTTCTTCCTTCTGATAGAGCTAGCTTTGCTTCTCGCTTTGGCATTTCGGAAGCCAGGGGGAGCCCCACCGCTGTTGTCCTGGGGTCTATTGGAGGTACCGGGTCTATTGGACCCCAGCATGGCACCCGACCCCCTCAGACACACTCCCGCAGCCTCCTTCCCCATGGGCAGGACTGTTCTGACCTAGGAATGTGTTCCCAAGGCTCAGAAAATGCAGGGAGACACACGGCCCTGACTCTGGAACTGAGGCCGTTGGAGCAGGCCTGGAGGTCTGACGTCTGAGACGCCAAACACTTGCTGCAAGATACAGGTGTGAAAACACACTCTCTGGGGCTGCCTTTCCTTCCTCCAAGGAAGAGAGCTTTTCCAGTCTCCTCCGTGCTGAGTCATACAAGGCTGGAAAGGTCTGGCTTCGAGGGCATTTCTCAGCAGCAATGGCCCCTGAGGCCCTGCACACAGGGAGGGATCCTACCCTCCCGGGGAAGTCAAAGCAACCTCCAAATAGCTGTTCTCTCATGTTTCCTCTGCAGGAGGGAGCTAGTGAGCCCAGGTCTGTCTGGAACGTTCTTGGATCCTGCGGGGAAATCATCCTGGGAGCCCACCTGGATACCAGTCGTAGGGGCTAAAATTCGCATTTTCCTTCCTTGGAGCCCTAACGCAGAACAGCCTAGCAACTGGTTGAAAATCCATCCTGTTGCTGTTTTCTTCCCTCTGACAGAGCGAGCTTTGCTCCCCATTTTGGGATTTCAGAAGCAAGGAGGTGGCCTGCAACTCCTTGCCTGGGGTCCATTGGAGGTGCAAGGTGCCCTCGACCAGGTGACCCCAGCATGACACCTGGCCCCCTCAGACACACTCCCGCAGCCTGCTTCCCCATGGGCAGGACTGCTCTCACCTAGGAATGTGTTTGCAAGGCCAGGAAACTGCAGGGAGACACAAGACCCTGATTCTGGCATTGAGTCTGTTGGAACAGGCCTGCAGGTCTTCTGTCTAACAAGCCAAACACTTGCTGCAAGATACAGGCCTGAAAACACACTCTTGGGCTGCCTTTCCTTCCTCCAAGGAAGAGAGTTTTCTCAGACTCCTGTGGGCTGAGAGCCACACAGGGCTGAAAAGCACTTGCTGGGAGATTCTTTTTCATTGGCCATGGCCCCTGAGGCCCTGTGCTCAGGGAGGGCTCCCTCCCTCCCAGGGAAAGTCAAAGGAAGCTCCAAACGGCTGTTCAATCATGTTTCTGAGAGAGTCATTGCCAAGGCAGGTTTCTAAGAAGTTCAAGGGTCCCCAAGGAGAGAGGGGTCTAGAATTCTCAAGGAGGAAGAAAGGACAAACTGTTTTCCCCTCTACATTCCTTAGGATTATATAACAATCATGCATCCTTCTTGAGGACGGTCTCTGGAAAAAACCTTCTGGCTAATCCTGTTATCTTAAAATGTCAATTATGGGAGTAGGTCTAGTGAGTCTTTACAACCTCCAGACATTCTTTTGTTCGTTGTCATAACTTATTGGAGAGTATATAACTCCATTACCAACACTAGCAAGGGGGTACGCTTTCTGCCCCTTGTGATGTCTCTGTCAGAAGCTTTCTCTATCTCCTTTATACTTTAATAAAACTCTATTGCACAAAAGCTCTGAGCAATCAAGCCTCGTCTTGGGCCCTGGATTGAATTCTTCTCCTCCATAAGCCAAGAATCCCAGCATCTTTTCGTGGTTCAGCAACAATATTTCATTTCCTCTGCAGGAGAGAGCTAGTGAGCTTAGGTCTGTCTGGAACATTCTTGGATCCTGTGGGGAAAATATCCTGTGCACACATCTGGATACTGGGCCTAGAGGCCAAAATTTGCATTTCTTTCCCGGGGAGCCCTAACGTGGTGTGACTTAGCAACTGCTTGAAAATCCATCCCATTGCTGTTTTCCTCCTTCTGACAGAGCTAGCTTTGTTCCCTGCTTTGGGATATCTCAACCGAAGGGCCGGTCCATAGCTACTCGCCTGGGGCCCATTGGATGTGCAAGGTGCCCTCGACTAGGTGACCCTAGCATGGCACTCAGCCCGCTCAGACACACTCCCGAGGCTTCTTTCTCATGGGAAGCACTGCTCCAACCTAGGAATGTGTCTGCAATGCTTGGAAAGTGCAGTGAGACACACAGCCCTGACTCTGCAATTGAGGCCCTCAGAGCAAGCCTGCAGCTCTGATGTCTGAGAAGCAAAACACTTGCTGCAAAGAGAGGCCTGAAAACACACTCTCTGTGGATGACTTTCCTTCCTCTAAGGAAGATAGTTTTCCCAGTCTCCTGCTTCCTGAATGTCACACAGCTGGAATGCGCTTGCTTGGAGGTCGTGATTCAGTGGCAATGACCCCTGAGGCCCTTTGCCCAGGGAGGGCTCCCACACTCACAGGCAAATCAAAGCAACTTCCAAGTGAGTCAGCTCTTCACATCAAATGGCCACAGTATTGGAGTTTCAGGTTCAGTATTAGTCCTTCCAATGTATATTCAGACCTGATTTCCTTTAGGATGGAGTGGTTGCGTCTCCTTGTAGTCTAAGCGACCTACAAGCATCTTCTCCAACACCACAGTTCAAAAGCATCCAATTTTCAGCTGTCACTTTCTTTATAGTACATCTTTCATATCCATCCATGACATATGGAAAAACCATAGCCTTGACTGGATGGATCTTGTTGGCAAAGCAACGTCTCGGCTTTTTAATATGCTGTCTAGTTTGGTCATCACTTTTCTTCCAAGTCATAAATATGTTTTAAGTTCATGGAGGCAGCCATCACCTGCAGTGATTTCCAAGCCCCCCAAAATAGTCTGCTGCTGTTTCCAATGTTTTCCCATCTATTTGCCATGAAGTGATGAGACTGGATGCAATGATTTTAGTTTTCTGAATGCTGAGCTTTAAGCTAACTTTTTCACTCTCCTCTTTCACTTTCATCAGGAGACTCTTTAGTTCTTATACACTTTCTGCCATAAGGGTGGTGTCGTCTGCATATCTGAGATTCTTGATATTTCTCCCAGCAATCTGGATTCCAGCGTGTGCTTCCTCCAGCCCAGTGTTTCTCATGATGTACTCTGCATATAAGTTAAATAAGCAGGGTGACAATATACAGCCAGAACATATTCCTTTTCCTATTTAGAACCAGTCTGTTGTTCCATGTCCAGTTCGAACTGTTTCTTCCTGACCTGCATACAGGTTTCTCAAGAGACAGGTCAGGTGGTCTGGTATTCCCATCTCTTTCAGAATTTTTCCCAGTTTATTGTGATCCACACAGTCAAAGGCTTTGGCATAGTCAATAAAGCAGAAATAGATGTCTTTTTTTCTGGAACTCTCTTGCTTTTTCAATGATCCAGTGGATGTTGGCAGTTTGATCTCTGGTTTCTCTGCATTTTTTTTAAATCCTTCTTGAACATTTGGAAGTTCACAGTTCATGTGAACTTGGAGAATTTTGAGGCATATACTTTACTAGTGTGTGAGATGAGTGCAATTGTGCAGCAGCTTGAATATTCTTTGTCATTGCCTTTCTTTGGGATTAGGAATGAAAACTGACCTAATGACTAGGTGTTTTCCAATTGCATATGCTGAAAGAACTGGCTGTGCAGTTTTGATGAAAAAAATCATTTTAACCTATTTTCTCTGAAGTGCAAGGCATATCGTGGCCATCCCTGAATCATAAAGTCACCTTTTCTTTATGTAGTCATAGTTTCATGCCTAAATTATAGGCCAACTCATGCTCAAATTGACTCCTGATGTTCAGGGGCAGATCAACTAATAAAAAGCTTGGATTGTCCCTCTGCGAGGAAAGTGAGATCTTGTTCCCACAAGAAGAATCTGAAGGGTTAAGGGAACTTGCAAGAGTGGGGAAAGCTTAGTCCATCCTACATGTACCAAAATCTTAAATAAGGCTTATTTACTTTACTGAAGTAAAAAAACAGATGATGAAAACAATTATAAATCAATGAAAGGTAAAGAAACTCATAGTCTGTTATCAAAAATTGCATTCTAAGAAAACTTTTGCTCTTAACCTAGAGAGGAGACTAAATTCCATCTGGTACCAGCTTACCAGCAAGAAGCACAACACAAACAAACAAACACATTATCTCAGTAAGCTTATAAAAAAGTATATTCATTATATCTTGAAGTAGCCAGTTATATTCGCAAACGCATCAGTGTGAAACCATAGCAGGAACAATGTCTCTCTCC
>NW_017214064.1:0-15024 GCF_001704415.2 Capra hircus
GAGAGATGCTTTCCTGTGGAGAGCGCCCTCCTCTTGAGATACGACGGAACGCCGGGAATTCTTTCCAGACCACGCAGGGAAAGGATCCCCACCTCTCCGAGTTATGATACGGAAACGGGGCTCTTCTGGATGTCGGGCCGGGACTCTGTGCTTCCTCTCAAGTGGAGACGGTTATGTCGGGGAACTTCTTGAGTTGCAGCAGGCGTGTGAAGGACCCTTTGCGACGTTCAGATGTTAGAAATTGATTAGCTCCGAGACGCCTCAGCGGAAATGGGGCCTCATCTCGCCTGGAGGCGAGAACCTCCTGGATATTTTCTCGAGTTGCGGCAGGTGCTCTCGACTTACGACGGTGGACCTCAGTGACGCCGCTCTTAGTGGCCTCAGGAAAGGCCAGTCCCCATTGCGAGTTGCTCGGGGCCTCTCGGGTTTCTCTCCCGTCGATGCCGGGCCTAAGATCTTGTGTGGAGTCGGTGCGGAACCTGAGATTCCTCTCCAGTGCTGACATGGAACTTGGGGTACTTCTGGAGTCTCCCCAGGGCAGTCAGTCCTCGTCCTAGAGTGGGGGCATGCACGTTGCGCTTTCCTCCCGAGTTGTAGCAGCTGTGTCCGCTTCCCTTCCATGATCAAGGGATCTGTGGCTTTCCCTCGAGGTCTTTCCCAAGAGGCTTTCCCACAGGGCTCTCCACCACGTGCCACCGTGGTGTGAGTCGATCCTCGGCTTGAAAGTCGAGGCAGTGCAGGGGAAACAGTTTTCCCTGGAATGGACTGAGACATCTGGGTCACTCTGGGTATGGTGGCTCGACCCTGGAGTTCCTCTCGCCTTTCCTGTGGAGAGCGACTCCTCTTGAGATTCGACAGGAACACCGGGACTTCTTTCCAGACCACGCAGGGAAAGGATCCCTCCTTTCGAGCTAGGAGGCGGAAACGGGTCTCCTCTGGATGTGGGCGGGACTCTCGTGCTTCCCCTCGCGGGAGACGGGTACTTCGGGGAACTTTTTTAGTTGCAGCAAGGGTGTGAAGGACCCTTTGTAAGTTCCAGAGGTTAGGTGTGATTAGCCTCGAAACGCCTCAGTGGAAATGGGCCCTCATCTCGCCTGGAGGGGAGAACCTCCAGGATTTTCTCGAGTTGCGGACAGGTGCTATCGACTTACGACGGGGACCCTCAGGGACCCTGCTCTGGTGCCTCTGGAAAGGCCAGTTCCCCTATTGCGAAGTTGCTCGGGGGCCTCTCGGGATTTCCTCTCCCGTCGATGCGGGGCCTAAAAGGTCTCGTGTGGAGTCAGTGCCAGAACCTGAGGAATTCCTCCTCACAGTGCTGACATGGATCTTGGGGTACTTCTGGGAGTCTCCCCAGGGGAGTCAGTCCCTCGTCTCGAGTGGGGGCATGCACGTCGCACTTTCTTCCCGATCTGTAGCAGCAGTGTTCCACTTGCCTTCGCCGTGGATCAAGGGATCTGTGGCTTTCCCTCCGAGGCTTTCCCACAAGGCTGTCCCACGTGCCACCGGAGGTGAGAGTCGATCCTCGGCTTGAAAGTCGAGGTAGGGCAGGGAAAAATCGGTTTCCCTGGAATGGACTGAGACATTTGAGGGGACTCTGGGAATGGTGGCACCACCCTGGAGTTCCTCTCGCCTTTCCTGTGGAGAGCGCCTCCTCTTGAGATGCACGGGAACGCCGGGAATTCTTTCCCGACCACGTAGGGAAAGGATCCCTCCTCTCGAGCTACGAGGCAGAAACGGGGCTCCTCTGGATTTAGGGGGGACTCTCGTGATTCCTCTCGAATGGAGACGGGGAATGTCTGGGAAAATTCTTCAGTTGCAGCAAGGGTGTGAAGGACCCTTTGGAAGTTTCCAGAAGTTAGGTGTGATTAGCCTCGAGATGCCTCAGCGGAAATGGGCCTCATCTCGCCTGGACGGGAGAACCTCCTGGATTTTCCCGAGTTGTCGGCAGGTGCTCTCGACTTACGACTGGGACCCTCAGGGACATGCTCTTGGTGGCCTTAAGGAAAGGCCAGTCCCCATGCGAGTTGTTCGGGGTGCCTCTCGGTATTCCTCTCCCGTCGATGCCGGGACCTAAAGACCTTTGTTTGGAGTCGGTGCCAGAACCTGAAGATTCCTCTCCAATGCTGACATGGATTTGGGGTACTTCTGGAGTCTCCCCAAGGGAGTCAGTCCTCGTCTCAAATTGGGGCATTGCACGTGCGATTTCCTCTCGAGCTGTAGCAGCAGTGTCACGCTTCCCTTCGCGTGGATCAAGGGATCTGTGGCTTTCCCGCGAGGCTTTCCCACGAGGCTTTCCCACGAGTCCTTTCCCACAGGGTTGTCCCTCGTGCCACCTTGGTGTGAGTCGATCCTCGGCTTGAAAGTCGAGGCAGTGCAGGGAAAACAGGTTTCCCTGGAATGGACTGGAGACATCTGGGGGACTCTGGTGAATGGTGGCACGACCCTGGAGTTCCTCTCGCCTTTCCTGTGGAGAGCGCCTCCTCTTGAGATGCGACGGGAAACGCCGGGAATTCTTTCCCGACCACGCAGGGAAAGGATCCCTCCTCTCGAGCTAGGAGGCGGAAACGGGGCTCCTCTGGATGTGGGCGGGACCTCGTGCTTTCTCTCGAGTGGAGACGGGTATGTTGGGGGTCTTCTTTGAGTTGCAGCAAGTGTGTGAAGGACCTTTGTAATTTCCAGATGTTAGTTGTGATTAGCCTCGGAAGCCTCAGCGGAAATGGGCCTCATCTCGCCTGGAGGGGAGAACCTCCTGGATTTTCTCGAGTTGCGGCAGGTGCTCTCGACTTACGACTGGGACCTCAGGGACCCTCTCTGGTGGCCTCAGAAAGGCCTGTCCCCATGCGAGCTTGCTCGGGGCCTCTCGGGATTCCTCTCCCGTCGATGCCTGGGGCATAAGACCCTGTATGGAGTCATTGCTGTAACCTGAGGATTCTTCTCCAGTGCTGACATGGAGCCTTGGGGTACTTCTGGAGTCTCCCCAGGGGAGTCAGTCCTCGTCTCGAGTGGGGGCATGCACGTGATCTTTCCTCCCGAGCTGTAGGAGCAGTAACACCTTCCCTTCGTGTGTATGAAGGGATTTGTGCCTTTCCCTCGAGGCTTTCCACACGAGGCTTTCCCACAGGCTTTTCCCACGACGCTTTCCCACCAGGCTTTTCCCACGAGGCTTTCCCCCAGTGATGTCCCACGTTCCACCGTGGTGTCAGTCGATCCTTGGTTTGAAAGTCGAGGCAGTGCCGGGGAAACAGGCTTCCCTGGAATGGACTGAGACATCTGGGGGACTCTGGGAATGGTGGCACGACCCTGGAGTTCCTCTCGCCTTTCCTGTGGAGAGCGCCTCCTCTTGATATGTGACGGGAAGTCGGGAATTCTTTTCCCGAACATGCAGGGAAATGGATCCCTCCTGTCGAGCTAGGAGGCGGAAACAGGGCTCCTCTGGATGTGGGCGGGACTCTCGTGCTTCCTCTCGAAGTAGAGACGGGTATGTCAGGGAACTTCTTGAGTTGCAGCAAGGGTGTGAAAGCCTTTGGAAGGTCCAGATGTTAGGTGTGACTAGCCTCGAGTCGCCCTCTGTAGAAATGGGACTCATCTCGTCTGGAGGGTGGAACCTCCTGGATTTTCTCGAGTTGTGGTAGGTCCTCTCGCCTTATGACGGGGACCTCAGGGACTCGCTCTGGTGGCCTCAGGAAGGCCAGTCCCCATGCGAGTGGCTCGGGGGCCTCTCGGGATTTCACTCCCATCGATGCCGGGGCCTAAGACCTTGTGTGGAGTCGGTGCTGGAACCTGATGATACCTCTCCTTGCTGACATGGATCTTGGGTACTTCTGGAGTCTCCCCAGGGGAGTCAGTCCTCGTCTCGAGTGGGGCGCATGCACATGCGCTTACCTCCCGAGCTGTAGCTGCAGTATCTCGCTTCCCTTCTTGTGGAGTAAGGGATCTGTGGCTTTCCCTCGAGTCTTTCCCACGAGGCTTTCCCAAAGGGCTGTCCCACGTGCCACCGTGGTGTGAGTCGATCCTCGGCTTGAGAGCCAAGGCAATGCAGGGAAAACAGGTTTCCGTGAAATGGACTGAGACATGTGGGGGACTATGGGAATGGTGGCACCACCCTGGAGTTCCTCTCGCCTTTCCTGTGGAGAGCGACTCCTCTTGAGACGCTATGGGAACGCCGGGAATTCTTTCCCGAACACGCAGGGGAAAGGATACCTCCTCTCGAGCTAGGAGACGGAAACGGGGCTCCTCTGGATGTGGGCAGGACTCTCGTGCTTCCTCTCGAGTGGAGACACGTGTGTCAGGGAACTTCTTGAGTTGCAGCAAGGACGTGAAAGACCCTTTGGAAGTTTCAGAGGTTAGGTGTGATTAGCCTCGAGACGTCTCAGCGGAAATGGGCCTCATCTCGCTTGGAGGGGAGAACCTCCTGGATTTTCTCGAGTTGTGGCTGGTGCTCTCGACTTACGACGGGGAACTCAGGGACCCGCTCTTGTGGCCTCAGGAAAGGCCAGTCCCCATGTTAGTTGCTCGGAGGGCCTCTCGGGACTCCTCTCCCGTCGATGCCGGGGCCTAAGATCTTGTGTGGAGTGGGTGCTGGAACCTGAGGATTCCTCTCCAGTGCTGACATGGATCTTGGGGTACTTCTGGTGTCTCCCCAGGGGAGACAGTCCTCGTCTCGAGTGGGGGCATGCACGTGCGCTTTCCTGCCGAGCTGTAGCAGCAGTGTCACGCTTCCCTTCGCGTGGATCAAGGGATCCGGATGCTCTCCCTCGAGGCTTTCCCACCAGGCTTTCCCAGGAGGCCTCCCACAGGGCTGTCCCACATGCCACCGTGGTTTGAGTCGATCCTAGGCTTGAATTTCGAGGCAGTGCAGGGAAAACAGGTTTCCCTGGAATGGAGTGAGACATCTGGGTGACTCTGGGAATGGTGGCACGACCCTGGAGTTCCTCTCGCCTTTCCTGTGGAGAGTGCCTCTCTTGATATGCGACAGGAACACCGGGAATTCTTTCCCGACAACGCAGGTAATGGATCCGTCCTCTAGAGCTAGGAGACGGAAATGGGGCTCCTCTGGATGTGGGCAGGACTCTCGTGCTTCCTCTCGAGTGGAGACAGGTATGTCGGGGAACTTCTTGAGTTGCAGCAAGGACGTGAAGGACCCTTTCGAAGTTTCAGAGGTTAGGTGTGATTAGCCTCGAGTCGCCTCAGCGGAAACGGGCCTCATCTCGCCTGGAGGGGAGAACCTCCTGGATTTTCTCGAGTTGCGACAGGTGCTCTCGACTCACGACGGGGACCTCAGGGACCTGCTCTGGTGGCCTCTGGAAAGGCCATTCCCTATGCGAGTTGCTGGGGCCTCTCGGGATTCCTCTCCGTCGATGCCGGGGCCTACGATCTCGGGTGGAGTGGGAGCCGGAACCTGAGGATTCCTCTCCAGTGCTGACATGGATCTTGGGGTACTTCTGGAGTCTCCCCACGGGAGTCAGTCCTCGTCTCGAGTGGGGGCATGCACGTGCGCTTTCTTCCCGATCTGTAGCAGCAGTGTTCCACTTCCCTTCGCTTGTATCAAGGGATCTGTGGCTTTCGCTCGAGGTTTTCCCTCGAGGCTTTCCCACAGGGCTGTCCCACGTGCCACCGTGGTGTGAGTCGATCCTCGGCTTGAAAGTCGAGGCAGTGCAGGGAAAACAGGCTTCCCTGGAATGGACTGAGATATCTGGGGGACTCTGGGAATGGTGGCACGACCCTGGAGTTCCTCTCGCCTTTCCTGTGGAGAGTGCCTCCTCTTGAGATGCGATGGGAACTTCGGGAATTCTTTCCCGACCGCGCAGGGTAAAGGATCCTCCTCTCGAAGTAGGAGGCGGAAACGGGGCTCCTCTGGATGTGGGCGGAACTCACGTGCTTCCTCTCGAGTGGAGATGGGTATGTTGGGGAACTTCTTGAGTTGGAGCAAGGGTTTAAAGGACCCTTTGGAAGTTCCAGAGGTTAGGTGTGATTAGCCTCGAAACGCCTCAGTGGAAATGGGCCTCATCTCGCCTGGAGGGGAGAACCTCCTGGATTTTCTCGAATTGCGGCAGGTGCTCTCGACTTACGACGGGGACCTCAGGGACCCGCTCTTGTGGCCTCAGGAAAGGCCAGTCCCCATGCGAGTTGCTCGGGGGCCTATCGGGATTACTCTCCGTCGAAGCTAGGGCCTAAGACCTTTTGTGGAGTCAGTGCCAGAACCTGAGCATTCCTCTCCAGTGCTGACATGGATCTTGGGGTACTTCTGGAGTCTCCCCAGGGGAGTCAGTCCTCGTCTCGTGTGGGGGCATGCACGTGCGCTTTCCTCCCGAGCTGTAGCAGCAGTGTCACGCTTCCCTTCGCAAGGATCAAGTGATCAGGGGCTTTCCCTCGAGGCTTTCCCGACGAGGATTTCCAACGAGGCTTTCCCACAGGGCTGTCCCACGTGCCACCGTTGTGTGAGTCATTCCTTGGCTTGAAAGTCGAGGCAGTGCAGGGAAAACAGGTTTCCCTGGAATGGACTGAGACATCTGGGGGACTCTGGGAATGGTGGCACGACCCTGGAGTTCCTCTCGCCTTTCCTGTGGAGAGTGCCTCCTCTTGAGATGCGACGGGAAAGCCTGGAATTCTCTCCCGACCACGCAGGGAAAGGATCCGTCCTCTCGAGCTAGGAGGCGGAAACGGGGCTCCTCTGGATGTGGGCCGGACTCTCGTGCTTCCTCTCGAGTGGAAATGGGCATGTCAGGGAACTTGGTGAGTTACAGCAAGGGTATGAAGGACCCTTTGGAAGTTCCAGAGGTTAGGTGTGATTTGCCTCCAGACGCCTCAGCAGAAATGGTCCTCAACTCGCCTGGAGGGGAAACCTCCTGAATTTTCTTGAGTTGCGGCAGGTGCTCTCGACTTACGACGGGGACCTCAGGGACCCGCTCTGGTGGCCTCAGGAAAGGCCAGTCCCCATGTGAGTTGCTAGGGGGCCTCTCGGGATTCCTCTCCCGTCGAAGCCCGGGCCTAACACCTTGTGTGGAGTCGGTGCCAGAACCTGAGGATTCCTCTCCAGTGCTGACAAGGATCTTGGGGTACCTCTGGAGTCACCCCAGGGGAGTCAGTCCTCGGTTCGAGTGGGGGCAGGCACGTGCGATTTCCTCCCGAGCTGTAGCAGCAGAGTCACGTTTCCCTTTGCGTGGATCAACGGATCTGTGGCTTTCCCTCAAGGCTTTCCCACGAGGCTTTCCCACAGGGCTGTCCCACGTGCCACCGTGGTGTGAGTCGATCCTCGGCTTGAAAGTCGAGGCAGTGCAGGGAAAACAGTTTTCCCTGGAGTGGACTGAGACATCTGGGGGACTCTGGGAATGGTGGCACGACCCTGGAGTTCCTCTCGCCTTTCCTGTGGAGAGCGCCCCCTCTTGAGCTGCGATGGGAAGGCCAGGATTTCTTTCCCGATCACGCAGGGAAAGGAACCCTCCTCTCGAGCTAGGAGGCGGAAACGGGTCTCCTCTGGATATGGGCGGGACTCTCGTGCTTCCTCTCGAGTGGAGACGGTATGTCGGGGAACTTCTTCAGTTGTAGCAAGGGTGTAAAGGACCCTCTGGAAGTTCCAGAGGTTAGGTGTGATTAGCCTCGAGACGCCTCAGCGGAAATGGGCCTCATCTCGCCTGGAGGGGAGAACCTCCTGGATTTTCTCGAGTTGCGGCAGGTGCTCTCGACTTACGACGGGGACCTCAGGGACCCGCTCTGGTGGCCTCAGGAAAGGCCAGTCCGCATGCGAGTTGCTCGGGGGCCTCTCGGGATTCCTCTCCCGTCGATGCCGGGGCCTAAGACTGCCAGGAGCCAGTGTGAGGAAGCCCGCCCGTGACACGGTTATGAGGAAGGAAGCTGACATACGCAAGGCGTGCTCAGACTTCAGGGACCTCTCTGGAAATTTTTAAGCATGTACCCCAACAAAAATCTGCCGGTTTTTGTGCTCTGCTTTTTCTCTCTTCTGACCTTTTCTGGAAAAAGTCAATTCAGGGCGTTATTCTTCTGCATTTGAAAGAGTGTTTCAATCCAAAAACCCTCTGATGGCTTTCTAGCCTGCCTGTAGAACTCGTACAGCTGCGCTTGTGATTGTTTGAGGCCTCCTGACCGCAGGAGGCACAGGAAGCTTAAAACATCCTAGGAATGCAGGAGCTTCCGAGGAGTCAAAATCTTTAGAATAGGACTGATTAAAAGTTTCATTTTTTGGGTCAATGCTTGCTGCCAAATTTTCATATCCTTTATTTTTAGATATAGTTGGTATATAGAAAAACAAGTAGTAGACCTGGTATTAGCAACATTAGATCTTTGAGTTAAGTACCTTCTTTGTTATAACCCACTGCACCTTTGTTCTATAGAGATGTAACTTTAATGCTTTAAGGAGATGCAGATTAAAGAAAAACACTTCAGGGGAAACAAAATTAACATTCATTAAGGAAGAGAGCCAAAAAGTGTTAACAAGCCTCTTGGCCAGAAGATAATGTAAATCACCTGAGACCTTTTGTATACAAAATGATATACAGAAAGAATCTGGGTTGCGAGCACTACATAATTTTGTGTTATCCATTGATCTCCATGTTTTATCAAAAGTATAAAAGGCCTTCTGAACAATGAATGAGGAGGCCAGGGGCCGGGGGCCAGTTTCTCGGACCAGCTTCTCGAACTAGTCTCTCAGCCTGGTTTCTTGGGACTCTGGCTCCCCCCGTGTTTTTCTCTCTCTTTCTTCTTCTCTACCTTTCCTTCTCTCTGCTCTTTACTATAACTTCAGGCTGAATCTCCACCTGGAGTGCGGAGGCTCGCCAGGTCTACTTACTTGCCCTGGCTGTTAAGACCCGCACGAAAGGGAGCTTAAGGCGAGGCACCCTTAGATATTCAAGCGGGCGCCGGTGGCCCAACGTAGGTGGTGCAAATTCCTTGTCCTGAATTTTATTGGCCTTCCGCGTAAACCAAGCTATTCAGCCCTCTTCCTCCACTTAATCTTCTTACTACACTATAGTTTCCTAATCTAATCTTACATTAATAAATAAACAAGTCTTTCCACGCCAACGCCGGCCACCCTTCGAATTCCCTGGATCCACCGGGCTGGACCCCGGCATAAGACCTTGTGTGGAGTCGGGTGCGGAACCTGAGGATTCCTCTCCAGGGCTGACATGGATCTTGGGGTACTTCTGGAGTTTCCCCAAGGGAGTCAGTCCTCGTCTCGAGTGGGGCATGCACGTGCGCTTTTCTCCCCAGCTCTAGCAGCAGTGTCACGCTTCCCGTCGAGTGGATCAAACGATCTGTGGCTTTCCCTCGAGGCTTTCCCACGAGGCTTTCCCACGTGGCTTTCCCACAGGGCTGTCCCACGTGCCACCGTGGTGTGAGTCGATCCTCGGCTTGAAAGTCGAGGCAATGCAGGGAATAAAGGTTTCCCTAAATGGACTGAGACATCTGGGGGACTCTGGGAATGGTGGCACGACCCTGGAGTTCCTCTCGCCTTTCCTCTGGAGAGCGCCTCCTCTTGAGATGCGACGGGAACACCGGGAATTCTTTCCCGACCACGCAGGGAAAGATCCCTCCTCTCCAGCTAGGAGGCGGAAACAGCGCTCCTCTGGATGAGGGAGGGACTCTCGTGATTCCTCTCGAGTGGAGACGGTTATGTCGGGGAACTACTTGAGTTGCAGCAAGGGTGTGAAGGACCCTTTGGAAGTTCCAGAGGTTAGGTGTGATTAGCCTCGAGACGCCTCCGCGGAAATTGGCCTAATCTCGCCTGGAGGGGAGAACCTCCTGGATTTTCTCCAGTTGCGGCAGGTGCTCTCGGCTTATGACGGGGACCTCAGGGACCCGCTCTGGTGGCCTCAGGAAAGGCCAGTCCCCAGCGAGTTGGTCGGGGGCATCTCAGGATTCCTCTCCTGTCGATGCCGGGCCCTAATACCTTGTGTGGAGTCGGTGCCGAAACCTGAGGATTCCTCTCCGGTGCTGACATGGATCTTGGGGTACTTCTGGTGTCTCGCCAGGGGAGTCAGTCCTCGTCTCGAGTGGGGGTTGCACTTGCGCTTTCCTACCGAGCTGTAGCAGCAATGTCACGCTTCCCTTCGCTTGGATCAAGGGATCTGTGGGTTTCCCTTGAGGCTTTCCCACGAGGCTTTCCCACAAGGCTTTCCCACAGGGTTGTCCCACGAGCCACCGTGGTGTGAGTCGATCCTCGGCTTGAAAGTCGAGGCAGTGCAGGGAAAACAGGTATCCCTGGAATGGACTGAGACATCTGGGGGACTCTGGGAATGGTGGCACGACCCTGGAGTTCCTCTCGCCTTTCCTGTGGAAAGCGCCTCCTCTTGAGATGCGTCGGGAACGCCGGGAATTCTTTCCCAACAAGCAGGGAAAGGATCCCTCCTCTCGAGCTAGGAGGCGGAAATGGGGCTCCTCTGGATGTGGGCGGGACTATCGTGCTTCCTCTCTTGTGGAGACGGGTATGTCGGGGAACTTCCTGAGTTGCAGCAAGGGTGTGAAGGACCCTTTGGAAGTTCCAGAGGTTAGGTGTGATTAGCCTCGAGATGCCTCAGCGGAAATGGGCCTCATTTCGCCTGGAGGGGAGAACCTCCTGGATTTTCTCGAGTTGCGACAGGTGCTCTCGACTTACGACGGGGACCTCAGGGACCCGCTCTGGTGGCCTCAGGAAAGGCCAGTCCCCATGCGAATTGCTCGGGGGTCTCTCAGGATTTCTCTCCCGTCGATGCCGGGGCCTAAGATCTTGTGTAGAATCGGTGCCGTAACCTGAGCATTCCTCTCCACTGCTGACATGGATCTTGGGGTACTTCTGGAGTCTGCCCAAGGGAGTCAGTCCTCGTCTCGAGAGGGGGCATGCACGTGCGCTTTCCTCCCGAGCTGTAGCAGAAGTGTCGCGCTTCCCTTCGCGTGGATAAAGGGATCTGTGGCTTTCCCTCGAGGCTTTCCCACAGGGCTGTCCCACGTGCCACCGTGGTGTGACTCGATCCTCAGCTTGAAAGTCCAGGCAGTGCAGGGAAAACAGGTTTCCCTGGAATGGACTGAGATATCTGGGGGACTCTGGGAATGGCGGCACGACCCTGGAGTTACTCTCACCTTTCCTGTGGAGAGCACCTCCTCTTTAGATGTGACGGAACACTGGGAATTCTATCCCGACCACGCAGGGGAAGGATCCCTCCTCTCGAGCTAGGAGACGGAAACGGGGCTCCTCTGGATATGGGCGGGAGTCTCGTGCTTCCTCTCGATTGGAGACGGGTATGTCGGGGAACTTCTTGAGTTGCAGCAAGGGTGTGAAGGACCCTTTGGAAGTTCCAGAGGTTAGGTGTGATTAGCCACGAGAAGCCTGAGCGGAAATGGGCCTCATCTCGCCTGGAGGGGAGAACCGCCTGGATTTTCGCGAGTTGCCGCAGGTGCTCTCGACTTATGACGGGGACCTCAGGGACACGCTCTGGTGGCCTCAGGAAAGACCAGTCGCCATGGGAGTTGCTCGGGGGCCTCTCGGGATTCCTCTCCCGTCGATGCCGGGGCCTAAGACCTTGCTTGGAGTCGGTGCCGGAACGTGAGGATTCCTCTCCAGTGCTGACATGGATCTTGGGCTACTTCTGTTGTCTCCCCAGGGGAGTCAGTCCTCGTCTCGAGTGGGGGCATGCACGTGCGCTTTCCTACCGAGCTGTAGCAGCAGTGTCAAGCTTCCCTTCGAGTGGATCAAGGGATCTGCGGCTTTCCCTCGAGGCTTTCCCGAGTCTTTCCCACGAGGCTTTCCCACAGGGCTGTCCCACGTGCCACCGTGGTGTGAGTTGATCCTCGGCTTCAAAGTCGAGGCAGTGCAGGGAAAATAATTTTCCCTGGAATGGACTGAGACATCTGGGGGACGCTGGGAATGGTGGCACGACCCTGGAGTTCCTCTCGCCTTTCCTGTGGAGAGCACCTCCTCTTGAGGTGCGACAGGAACGCGGGGAATTCTTTCCCCACCACGCAGGGAAAGGATCCCTTCTCCCGAGCTAGGAGTCGGAAACGGGTCTCCTCTGGATGTGGGCGGGACTCTCGTGCTTCCTCTCAAGTGGAGACGGGTATGTCGGGGAACTTCTTGAGTTGCAGCAAGGGTGTGAAGGACCCTTTGGAAGTTCCAGATGTTAGATGTGAATAGCCTCCAGACGCCTCAGCGGAAATGGGCCTCATCTCGCCTGGAGGTTAGAACCTCCTGCATTTTCTCGAGTTTCGGCAGGTGCTCTCGACTTACGACAGGGACCTCTGTTACCCGCTCTGGTGGCCTCAGGAAAGGCCAGTCCGCATGCGAGTTGCTCGGGGACTCTCGGGATTCCTCTCCCGTCGATGCCAGGGCCTAAGACCTTGTGTGGAGTCGGTGTCGGAACCTGAGGATTCCTCTCCAGTGCTGACATGGATCTTGGGGTACTTCTGTAGTCTCCCCAGGGGAGTCAGTCCTCATCTCGATTGGGGCCATGCACGTGCGCTTTCCTCCCTACCTGTAGCAGCAGTGTTGCGCTTCCTTCGCGTGGATCAAGGGATCTGTGGCTTTCCCTCGAAGCTTTCCCACGAGGCTTTCCCACAGGGCTGTCCCACGTGCCACCGTGGTGTGAGTTGATCCTCGGCTTGAAAGTCGAGGCAGTGCAGGGAAAACAGCTTTCCCTGGAATGGACTGAGACATCTGGGGGACTCTGGGAATGGTGACACGACCCTTGAGTCCCTCTCGCCTTTCCTGTGGAGAGCTCCTCCTCTTGAGATGCGACGGGAACGCCGGGAATTCTTTCCCGACCCCGCAAGGAAAGGATCCCTCGTCTGCAGCTATGAGGTGGAAAAGGGGCTCCTCTGGATGTAGGCGGGACGCTCGTTCTTCCTCTCGAGTGGAGATGGGTATGTCGAGGAACTTCTTGAGTTGCAGCAAGGGTGTGAAGGACCCTTTGGAAGTTCCAGAGGTTAGGTGTGATTAGCCTCGAGATGCCTCAGTAGAAGTGAGCCTCACCTCGCCTGGAGGGGAGAACCTCCTGGATTTTCTCGAGTTGCGTCAGGTGCTCTCAACTTACGACGTGGACCTCAGGACGCACTCTGGTGGCCTCAGGAAAGGCCAGTCCCCATGCGAGTTGCTCGGGGGCCTCTCAGGATTCCACTCCCATCGATGCCGGAGCATAAGGCCTTGTGTGGAGTCGGTGCCGGAACCTGAGGATTCATCTCCAGTGCTGACATGGATCTTGGGGTACTTTGGAGTCTCCCCAGGGGAGTCAGTACTCGTCTCAAGTGGGGGCAGGCCACATGGGCTTTCCCCCCGGTCTGTAGCAGCAGTGTGGCGATTCCCTTCGCGTGGATCAAGGGATCTGTGGCTTTCCCTCGAGGCTTTGCCACGAGGCTTTCCATGAGGCTTTCCCACAGGGCTGTCCCACGTGCCACCTCTGTGTGAGTCGATCCTCGCCTTGAAAGTCGAGGCAGTGCAGGGAAAACAGGTTTCCCTGGAATGGACTGAGATATCTGGGGGACTCTGGGAATGGTGGCACGACCCTGGAGTTCCTCTCGCCTTTCCTGTGGATAGCGCCTACTCTTGAGATGCGACGGGAACACCGGGAATTCTTTCCCGACCACGCAGGGAAAGGATCCCTCCTCTCGAGCTATGAGGCGGAAAAGGGGCTCCTCTGGATGTAGGCGGGACGCTAGTTCTTCCTCTCGTGTGGAGATGGGTATGTCGAGGAACTTCTTGAATTGCCGCAACGGTGTGAAGGACTCTTTGGAAGTTCCAGAGGTTAGGTGTGATTAGCCTCGAGATGCCTCAGTAGAAGTGAGCCTCACCTCGCCTGGAGGGGAGAACCTCCTGGATTTTCTCGAGTTGCGGCAGGTGCTCTCAACTTATGACGGGGATCTCAGGGACGCACTCTGGTGGCCTCAGGAAAGGCCAGTCCCCATGCGAGTTGCTCGGGGCCTCTCGGGATTCACTCCCATCAATGCCGGAGAATAAGGCCTTGTGTGGAGTCGGTGCCGGAACCTGAGGATTTCTCTCCAGTGCTGACATGGATCCTGGGGAACTTCTGGAGTCTCCCCAGGGGAGTCAGACCTCGTCTCGAGTGGGGGCATGCACGTGCGCTTTCCTCTCGAGCTGTAGCAGCAGGGTACGCTTCCCTTCGGTGGATCAAAGGATCTGTGGCTTTCCCTCGAGGCTTTCCCACGAGGCTTCCCACAGGGCTGTCCCACGTGCCACCGTGGTGTGAGTCTAAAATCGGCTTGAAAGTCGAGGCAGTGCCGGAAAACAGGTTTCCCTGGAATGGACTGAGACATCTGGGGGACTCTGGGAATGGTGGCACAACCCTGCAGTTCCTCTCGCCTTTCCTGTGGAGGGGTGCCTCTCTTTGAGATGCGACGGGATCGCCGGGAATTCTTTCCGAACACGCAGGGAAAGGATCCCTCCTCTCGAGCTAGGAGGCAGAAAACGGGTCTCCTCTGGATGTGGGCGGGAGTCTCGTGCTTCCTTTCGAGTGGAGCCGGATAAGTCGGGAACTTCTTGAGTTGCAGCAAGGGTGTGAAGGACCCTTTGGAAGTTCCAGAGGTTAGGTGTGATTAGCCTCGAGAAGTCTCAGCGGAAATGGGCCTCATCTCGCCTGGGAGGGGAGAACCTCCTGGATCTCTTGCGGCAGGTGGTCTCGACTTACGACGGGGACCTCAGGGACCCGCTCTGGTGGCCTCAGGAAAGGCCAGTCCCCATGCGAGCGAGGATCGACTCACACCACGGTGGCCACGTGGGACAGACCGGCTGTGGAAACCTCTGGAAAGCCTCGTGGGCAAAAGCCTGCGAGGAATAGGCCAAGAATGTTCCCTTAGATGAAACAGCGGCGAAGGGTAAGCGCACCTGCTGCTTATCAGCTCGACGGGAGGAAAGCGCACGTGCATGCCCCAATCGGAGACGAGGCTGATCCCTGGGGAGATCCAGATGTACCCGGGATCAGTCAGCCACTGGAGAGGAATCCTCGTTTCGGCAACCCGATCCACAAAAAGATCTTAGGCCCGCATCGAGGGGGAGGAATCCCTAAAGATGGCCTCGGGAGCAACTCG
>NW_017214065.1:0-15018 GCF_001704415.2 Capra hircus
GTGCGACTCCAGTACGGCAGATCTCTAGCTCTGTTCAGAGGCCCGATCTGGCAGAGTTCCTGGCACCAAGATGCTCTGCCATAGGCGAGCCTTGCGCAGACTTGCCTTGCTTTAAGGCTCCCTCCCCAGGAAGGAGCAGGGCTGTGTGAGGCTCGGAAACGCCACTGGCGCCTTCCTGGCTTCAGCTCTACCCCTGCCTTGCCTTTGCACTTAGGTCCCAAGCGTCCTTGAGGAGGGCTTAGGGGCTGGTGGGTTGCACACTGCCAAAGGCTCCAGCAGTGAAAGCTCTGTCAGAGGGAAGCGAAGGGCAACAGCAGGGCTCCTTTCGCGGTTCCTTGGCCGCCCAGACAAAGCTCCGCACGGAGAGCACCAGGTTCCAAGGGCCCCTGGCTGGGTTTTGCATCCCCACACTCCCAGAGGCTGACTCCGTGGGTGCCTAGAAAGTGTGTGAGAGACGTAGGTTCCCTAGCACTCTCCTCCCCAGCAGAGACATGTGCAGGTGTTGGGGCCTTATCCTGCGTGTCTGGGTTCCCCGCCCACAGCCCAACTCAGGGGAAGCAGCCCCTGAGGCAAGACCTGCTGGAGGAGCCCTGCGCGCCGCCTGATAGGCGAGAGCACAGCCAGCAGTGTAGCGAGCCTCCTCGGGGGAAGAGGAGGCAGCCGAGCCCGTCAAGAGGAAAGCCCTGCTTGCACGGAGCTAAGTGGCCTCCAGTACGGCAGAGCTCTAGCTCTGCTCAGAGCCCCGATCTGGCAGAGTTCTGGCGCGAGGCTGCTCTGCCGGGGGCTAGCCTTGCCAGACTTGCCTTGCTTTTAGGCTGCCTCTCCAGGAAGGAGCAGGCAGCAGGAGCCTGGGAGTCGCCACTGGCGCCTTTTCTTGCCTCAGCTCCAATCCTGCCTTGCCTTTGCACTTAGGTCCCAGTCCTCCTTAAGGAGAGCTTAGGGGCTGGTGGGTTGCACACTGCCAAGGGCTCCAGCAGTGAGAATTCTGTCAGAGGGAAGGGAAGGGCAACTGCAGGGCTCCTCCAGCGGTTGCTTGGGCCGCCCAGATTCAGCGCCACACGGAGAGCACCAGGCTCCCAGGGCCCCTGGCTGGGGTTTTCAGCCCCGCACACACGGAGGCTGATTCCTTGGGTGCCCAGAAAGTGTATGACAGACGTAGGTTCCCTAGCACTCTCCTCCCCAGCAGAGACATGTGCAGGTGTTTGGGGCCTGATCCTGCGTGTCTGGGTTCCTGCCCACAGCCCCAACTCAGGGGAAGCAGCCCCTGAGGCAAGACCTGCTGGAGGAGCCCTGCGCCCCCGCCTGATAGGCGAGTGCACAGCCAGCAGGGAAGCGAGCCTCCTCGGGGGAAGAGGAGGCAGCAAGTCCCCGTCAAGCTGAAATCCCTGCTTACACGAAGCTAAGTGCGACTCCAGTACGGCAGATCTCTAGCTCTGTTCAGAGGCCCGATCTGGCAGAGTTCCTGGCACCAAGATGCTCTGCCATAGGCGAGCCTTGCGCAGACTTGCCTTGCTTTAAGGCTCCCTCCCCAGGAAGGAGCAGGCTGTGTGAGGCTCGGAAACGCCACTGGCGCCTTCCTGGCTTCAGCTCTACCCCTGCCTTGCCTTTGCACTTAGGTCCCAAGCGTCCTTGAGGAGGGCTTAGGGGCTGGTGGGTTGCACACTGCCAAGGGCTCCAGCAGTGAAAGCTCTGTCAGAGGGAAGCGAAGGGCAACAGCAGGGCTCCTTCAGCGGTTCCTTGGCCGCCCAGACAAAGCTCCGCACGGAGAGCACCAGGTTCCAAGGGCCCCTGGCTGGGTTTTGCATCCCCACACTCCCAGAGGCTGACTCCGTGGGTGCCTAGAAAGTGTGTGAGAGACGTAGGTTCCCTAGCACTCTCCTCCCAGCAGAGACATGTGCAGGTGGTTGGGCCTTATCCTGCGTGTCTGGGTTCCCGCCCACAGCCTCAACTCAGGGGAAGCAGCCCCTGAGGGCAAGACCTGCTGGAGGAGCCCTGCGCGCCCGCCTGATAGGCGAGAGCACAGCCAGCAGTGTAGCGAGCCTCCTCGGGGAGAAGAGGAGGCAGCCGAGCCCAGTCAAGAGGAAAGCCCTGCTTGCACGGAGCTAAGTGGCCTCCAGTACGGCAGAGCTCTAGCTCTGCTCAGAGCCCCGATCTGGCAGAGTTTCTGGCGCGAGGCTGCTCGGCCGGGGGCTCGCCTTGCCCAGACTTGCCTTGCTTTTAGGCTCCCTCCCCAGGAAGGAGCTGTCTGAGCGAGCCTGGGAGACGCCACTGGTGCCTTCCTTGCCTCAGCTCCAATCCTGCCTTGCCTTTGCACATAGGTGCCAGGCGTCGTTGGGAGGGCTTAGGGGGTGGTGGGTTGCACACTGCCAAGGGCTTCAGCAGTGAGAGCTCTGTCAGAGGGAAGGGAAGGGCAACTGCAGGGCTCCTCCAGCGGTTTCTAGGCGCCTAGAATCAGCGCCGCACCGAGAGCACCAGGCTCCCAGGCCCCTGGCTGGGGTTTTCAGCCCCGCACACACGGAGGCTGATTCCTTGGGTGCCCAGAAAGTGTATGACAGACGTAGGTTCCCTAGCACTCTCCTCCCCAGCAGAGACATGTGCAGGTGGTTGGGGCCTGATCCTGCGTGTCTGGGTTCCTGCCCACAGCCCCAACTCAGGGGAAGCAGCCCCTGAGGCAAGACCTGCTGGAGGAGCCCTGCGCCCCCGCCTGATAGGCGAGTGCACAGCCAGCAGGGAAGCGAGCCTCCGGGGAAGAGGAGGCAGCCCAGCCCCGTCAAGTT
The DNA here is from genome assembly GCF_001704415.2 of Capra hircus. Taxonomy (NCBI): domain Eukaryota; kingdom Metazoa; phylum Chordata; class Mammalia; order Artiodactyla; family Bovidae; genus Capra; species Capra hircus. Next base: position 2,778 of record NW_017214065.1, read on the forward strand.
GAAAGCCCTGCTTGCACGGAGCTAAGTGCGCCTCCAGTACGGCAGAGCTCTAGCTCTGCTCAGAGCCCCGATCTGGCAGAGTTCCTGGCGCGAGGCTGCTCTGCCGGGGGCTAGCCTTGCCCAGACTTGCCTTGCTTTTAGGCTGCCTCTCCAGGAAGGAGCAGGCAGCAGGAGCCTGGGAGTCGCCACTGGCGCCTTTCTTGCCTCAGCTCCAATCCTGCCTTGCCTTTGCACTTAGGTCCCAGTCCTCCTTAAGGAGAGCTTAGGGGCTGGTGGGTTGCACACTGCCAAGGGCTCCAGCAGTGAGAATTCTGTCAGAGGGAAGGAAGGGCAACTGCAGGGCTCCTCCAGCGGTTGCTTGGCCGCCCAGATTCAGCGCCACACGGAGAGCACCAGGCTCCCAGGGCCCCTGGCTGGGGTTTTCAGCCCCGCACACACGGAGGCTGATTCCTTGGGTGCCCAGAAAGTGTATGACAGACGTAGGTTCCCTAGCACTCTCCTCCCCAGCAGAGACATGTGCAGGTGTTTGGGGCCTGATCCTGCGTGTCTGGGTTCCTGCCCACAGCCCCAACTCAGGGGAAGCAGCCCCTGAGGCAAGACCTGCTGGAGGAGCCCTGCGCCCCCGCCTGATAGGCGAGTGCACAGCCAGCAGGGAAGCGAGCCTCCTCGGGGGAAGAGGAGGCAGCAAGTCCCCGTCAAGCTGAAATCCCTGCTTACACGAAGCTAAGTGCGACTCCAGTACGGCAGATCTCTAGCTCTGTTCAGAGGCCCGATCTGGCAGAGTTCCTCACCAAGATGCTCTGCCATAGGCGAGCCTTGCGCAGACTTGCCTTGCTTTAAGGCTCCCTCCCCAGGAAGGAGCAGGCTGTGTGAGGCTCGGAAACGCCACTGGCGCCTTCCTGGCTTCAGCTCTACCCCTGCCTTGCCTTTGCACTTAGGTCCCAAGCGTCCTTGAGGAGGGCTTAGGGGGGCTGGTGGGTTGCACACTGCCAAGGGCTCCAGCAGTGAAAGCTCTGTCAGAGGGAAGCGAAGGGCAACAGCAGGGCTCCTTCAGCGGCCTTGGCCGCCCAGACAAAGCTCCGCACGGAGAGCACCAGGTTCCAAGGGCCCCTGGCTGGGTTTTGCATCCCCACACTCCCAGAGGCTGACTCCGTGGGTGCCTAGAAAGTGTGTGAGAGACGTAGGTTCCCTAGCACTCTCCTCCCCAGCAGAGACATGTGCAGGTGGTTGGGGCCTTATCCTGCGTGTCTGGGTTCCCGCCCACAGCCTCAACTCAGGGGAAGCAGCCCCTGAGGCAAGACCTGCTGGAGGAGCCCTGCGCGCCCGCCTGATAGGCGAGAGCACAGCCAGCAGTGTAGCGAGCCTCCTCGGGAGAAGAGGAGGCAGCCGAGCCCAGTCAAGAGGAAAGCCCTGCTTGCACGGAGCTAAGTGGGCCTCCAGTACGGCAGAGCTCTAGCTCTGCTCAGAGCCCCGATCTGGCAGAGTTTCTGGCGCGAGGCTGCTCGGCCGGGGGCTCGCCTTGCCCAGACTTGCCTTGCTTTTAGGCTCCCTCCCCAGGAAGGAGCTGTCTGAGCGAGCCTGGGAGACGCCACTGGTGCCTTCCTTGCCTCAGCTCCAATCCTGCCTTGCCTTTGCACATAGGTGCCAGGCGTGGTTGGGGAGGGCTTAGGGGTGGTGGGTTGCACACTGCCAAGGGCTTCAGCAGTGAGAGCTCTGTCAGAGGGAAGGGAAGGGCAACTGCAGGGCTCCTCCAGCGGTTTCTAGGCCGCCTAGAATCAGCGCCGCACGAGAGCACCAGGCTCCCAGGGCCCCTGGCTGGGTTTTCAGCCCCGCACACACGGAGGCTGATTCCTTGGGTGCCCAGAAAGTGTATGACAGACGTAGGTTCCCTAGCACTCTCCTCCCCAGCAGAGACATGTGCAGGTGTTTGGGGCCTGATCCTGCGTGTCTGGGTTCCTGCCCACAGCCCCAACTCAGGGGAAGCAGCCCCTGAGGCAAGACCTGCTGGAGGAGCCCTGCGCCCCCGCCTGATAGGCGAGTGCACAGCCAGCAGGGAAGCGAGCCTCCTCGGGGGAAGAGGAGGCAGCCCAGCCCGTCAAGTTGAAAGCCCTGCTTGCACGGAGCTAAGTGCGCCTCCAGTACGGCAGAGCTCTAGCTCTGCTCAGAGCCCCGATCTGGCAGAGTTCCTGGCGCGAGGCTGCTCTGCCGGGGGCTAGCCTTGCCCAGACTTGCCTTGCTTTTAGGCTGCCTCTCCAGGAAGGAGCAGGCAGCAGGAGCCTGGGAGTCGCCACTGGCGCCTTTCTTGCCTCAGCTCCAATCCTGCCTTGCCTTTGCACTTAGGTCCCAGTCCTCCTTAAGGAGAGCTTAGGGGCTGGTGGGTTGCACACTGCCAAGGGCTCCAGCAGTGAGAATTCTGTCAGAGGGAAGGGAAGGGCAACTGCAGGGCTCCTCCAGCGGTTGCTTGGCCGCCCAGATTCAGCGCCACACGGAGAGCACCAGGCTCCAGGCCCCTGGCTGGGGTTTTCAGCCCCGCACACACGGAGGCTGATTCCTTGGGTGCCCAGAAAGTGTATGACAGACGTAGGTTCCCTAGCACTCTCCTCCCCAGCAGAGACATGTGCAGGGTTGGGGCCTGATCCTGCGTGTCTGGGTTCCTGCCCACAGCCCCAACTCAGGGGAAGCAGCCCCTGAGGCAAGACCTGCTGGAGGAGCCCTGCGCCCCCGCCTGATAGGCGAGTGCACAGCCAGCAGGGAAGCGAGCCTCCTCGGGGAAGAGGAGGCAGCAAGTCCCCGTCAAGCTGAAATCCCTGCTTACACGAAGCTAAGTGCGACTCCAGTACGGCAGATCTCTAGCTCTGTTCAGAGGCCCGATCTGGCAGAGTTCCTGGCACCAAGATGCTCTGCCATAGGCGAGCCTTGCGCAGACTTGCCTTGCTTTAAGGCTCCCTCCCCAGGAAGGAGCAGGCTGTGTGAGGCTCGGAAACGCCACTGGCGCCTTCCTGGCTTCAGCTCTACCCCTGCCTTGCCTTTGCACTTAGGTCCCAAGCGTCCTTGAGGAGGGCTTAGGGGCTGGTGGGTTGCACACTGCCAAGGGCTCCAGCAGTGAAAGCTCTGTCAGAGGGAAGCGAAGGGCAACAGCAGGGCTCCTTCAGCGGTTCCTTGGCCGCCCAGACAAAGCTCCGCACGGAGAGCACCAGGTTCCAAGGGCCCCTGGCTGGGTTTTGCATCCCCACACTCCCAGAGGCTGACTCCGTGGGTGCCTAGAAAGTGTGTGAGAGACGTAGGTTCCCTAGCACTCTCCTCCCCAGCAGAGACATGTGCAGGTGGTTGGGGCCTTATCCTGCGTGTCTGGGTTCCCGCCCACAGCCCAACTCAGGGGAAGCAGCCCCTGAGGCAAGACCTGCTGGAGGAGCCCTGCGCGCCCGCCTGATAGGCGAGAGCACAGCCAGCAGTGTAGCGAGCCTCCTCGGGAGAAGAGGAGGCAGCCGAGCCCAGTCAAGAGGAAAGCCCTGCTTGCACGGAGCTAAGTGGGCCTCCAGTACGGCAGAGCTCTAGCTCTGCTCAGAGCCCCGATCTGGCAGAGTTTCTGGCGCGAGGCTGCTCGGCCGGGGGCTCGCCTTGCCCAGACTTGCCTTGCTTTTAGGCTCCCTCCCCAGGAAGGAGCTGTCTGAGCGAGCCTGGGAGACGCCACTGGTGCCTTCCTTGCCTCAGCTCCAATCCTGCCTTGCCTTTGCACATAGGTGCCAGGCTTGGTTGGGAGGGCTTAGGGGGTGGTGGGTTGCACACTGCCAAGGGCTTCAGCAGTGAGAGCTCTGTCAGAGGGAAGGGAAGGGCAACTGCAGGGCTCCTCCAGCGGTTTCTAGGCCGCCTAGAATCAGCGCCGCACGAGAGCACCAGGCTCCCAGGGCCCCTGGCTGGGGTTTTCAGCCCCGCACACACGGAGGCTGATTCCTTGGGTGCCCAGAAAGTGTATGACAGACGTAGGTTCCCTAGCACTCTCCTCCCCAGCAGAGACATGTGCAGGTGGTTTGGGGCCTATCCTGCGTGTCTGGGTTCCTGCCCACAGCCCCAACTCAGGGGAAGCAGCCCCTGAGGCAAGACCTGCTGGAGGAGCCCTGCGCCCCCGCCTGATAGGCGAGTGCACAGCCAGCAGGGAAGCGAGCCTCCTCGGGGAAGAGGAGGCAGCCAGCCCCGTCAAGTGAAAGCCCTGCTTGCACGGAGCTAAGTGCGCCTCCAGTACGGCAGAGCTCTAGCTCTGCTCAGAGCCCCGATCTGGCAGAGTTCCTGGCGCGAGGCTGCTCTGCCGGGGGCTAGCCTTGCCCAGACTTGCCTTGCTTTTAGGCTGCCTCTCCAGGAAGGAGCAGGCAGCAGGAGCCTGGGAGTCGCCACTGGCGCCTTTCTTGCCTCAGCTCCAATCCTGCCTTGCCTTTGCACTTAGGTCCCAGTCCTCCTTAAGGAGAGCTTAGGGGCTGGTGGGTTGCACACTGCCAAGGGCTCCAGCAGTGAGAATTCTGTCAGAGGGAAGGGGAAGGGCAACTGCAGGGCTCCTCCAGCGGTTGCTTGGCCGCCCAGATTCAGCGCCACACGGAGAGCACCAGGCTCCCAGGGCCCCTGGCTGGGGTTTTCAGCCCCGCACACACGGAGGCTGATTCCTTGGGTGCCCAGAAAGTGTATGACAGACGTAGGTTCCCTAGCACTCTCCTCCCAGCAGAGACATGTGCAGGTGTTTGGGGCCTGATCCTGCGTGTCTGGGTTCCTGCCCACAGCCCCAACTCAGGGGAAGCAGCCCCTGAGGCAAGACCTGCTGGAGGAGCCCTGCGCCCCCGCCTGATAGGCGAGTGCACAGCCAGCAGGGAAGCGAGCCTCCTCGGGGGAAGAGGAGGCAGCAAGTCCCCGTCAAGCTGAAATCCCTGCTTACACGAAGCTAAGTGCGACTCCAGTACGGCAGATCTCTAGCTCTGTTCAGAGGCCCGATCTGGCAGAGTTCCTGGCACCAAGATGCTCTGCCATAGGCGAGCCTTGCGCAGACTTGCCTTGCTTTAGGCTCCCTCCCCAGGAAGGAGCAGGCTGTGTGAGGCTCGGAAACGCCACTGGCGCCTTCCTGGCTTCAGCTCTACCCCTGCCTTGCCTTTGCACTTAGGTCCCAAGCGTCCTTGAGGAGGGCTTAGGGGCTGGTGGGTTGCACACTGCCAAGGGCTCCAGCAGTGAAAGCTCTGTCAGAGGGAAGCGAAGGGCAACAGCAGGGCTCCTTCAGCGGTTCCTTGGCCGCCCAGACAAAGCTCCGCACGAGAGCACCAGGTTCCAAGGGCCCCTGGCTGGGTTTTGCACCCCACACTCCCAGAGGCTGACTCCTTGGGTGCCTAGAAAGTGTGTGAGAGACGTAGGTTCCCTAGCACTCTCCTCCCCAGCAGAGACATGTGCAGGTGGTTGGGGCCTGATCCTGCGTGTCTGGGTTTCCGCCCACAGCCCCAACTCAGGGGAAGCAGCCCCTGAGGCAAGACCTGCTGGAGGAGCCCTGCGCGCCCGCCTGATAGGCGAGAGCACAGCCAGCAGGGAAGCGAGCCTCCTCGGGGGAAGAGGAGGCAGCCCAGCCCCCGTCAAGGAAAGCCCTGCTTGCACGGAGCTAAGTGCGCCTCCAGTACGGCAGAGCTCTAGCTCTGCTCAGAGCCCCGATCTGGCAGAGTTCCTGGCGCGAGGCTGCTCTGCCGGGGGCTAGCCTTGCCCAGACTTGCCTTGCTTTTAGGCTCTCCAGGAAGGAGCAGGCAGCGAGCCTGGGAGTCGCCACTGGCGCCTTTCTTGCCTCAGCTCCAATCCTGCCTTGCCTTTGCACTTAGGTCCCAGTCCTCCTTAAGGAGAGCTTAGGGCTGGTGGGTTGCACACTGCCAAGGGCTCCAGCAGTGAGAATTCTGTCAGAGGGAAGGGAAGGGCAACTGCAGGGCTCCTCCAGCGGTTCTTGGCCGCCAGATTCAGCGCCACACGAGAGCACCAGGCTCCCAGGCCCCTGGCTGGGGTTTTCAGCCCCGCACACACGGAGGCTGATTCCTTGGGTGCCCAGAAAGTGTATGACAGACGTAGGTTCCCTAGCACTCTCCTCCCCAGCAGAGACATGTGCAGGTGTTTGGGGCCTGATCCTGCGTGTCTGGGTTCCTGCCCACAGCCCCAACTCAGGGGAAGCAGCCCCTGAGGCAAGACCTGCTGGAGGAGCCCTGCGCCCCGCCTGATAGGCGAGTGCACAGCCAGCAGGGAAGCGAGCCTCCTCGGGGGAAGAGGAGGCAGCAAGTCCCCGTCAAGCTGAAATCCCTGCACGAAGCTAAGTGCGACTCCAGTACGGCAGATCTCTAGCTCTGTTCAGAGGCCCGATCTGGCAGAGTTCCTGGCACCAAGATGCTCTGCCATAGGCGAGCCTTGCGCAGACTTGCCTTGCTTTAAGGCTCCCTCCCCAGGAAGGAGCAGGCTGTGTGAGGCTCGGAAACGCCACTGGCGCCTTCCTGGCTTCAGCTCTACCCCTGCCTTGCCTTTGCACTTAGGTCCCAAGCGTCCTTGAGGAGGGCTTAGGGGCTGGTGGGTTGCACACTGCCAAGGGCTCCAGCAGTGAAAGCTCTGTCAGAGGGAAGCGAAGGGCAACAGCAGGGCTCCTTCAGCGGTTCCTTGGCCGCCCAGACAAAGCTCCGCACGGAGAGCACCAGGTTCCAAGGGCCCCTGGCTGGGTTTTGCATCCCCACACTCCCAGAGGCTGACTCCGTGGGTGCCTAGAAAGTGTGTGAGAGACGTAGGTTCCCTAGCACTCTCCTCCCCAGCAGAGACATGTGCAGGTGGTTGGGGCCTTATCCTGCGTGTCTGGGTTCCCGCCCACAGCCTCAACTCAGGGGAAGCAGCCCCTGAGGCAAGACCTGCTGGAGGAGCCCTGCGCGCCCGCCTGATAGGCGAGAGCACAGCCAGCAGTGTAGCGAGCCTCCTCGGGAGAAGAGGAGGCAGCCGAGCCCAGTCAAGAGGAAAGCCCTGCTTGCACGGAGCTAAGTGGGCCTCCAGTACGGCAGAGCTCTAGCTCTGCTCAGAGCCCCGATCTGGCAGAGTTTTCTGGCGCGAGGCTGCTCGGCCGGGGGCTCGCCTTGCCCAGACTTGCCTTGCTTTTAGGCTCCCTCCCCAGGAAGGAGCTGTCTGAGCGAGCCTGGAGACGCCACTGGTGCCTTCCTTGCCTCAGCTCCAATCCTGCCTTGCCTTTGCACATAGGTGCCAGGCGTCGTTGGGGAGGGCTTAGGGGGTGGTGGGTTGCACACTGCCAAGGGCTTCAGCAGTGAGAGCTCTGTCAGAGGGAAGGGAAGGGCAACTGCAGGGCTCCTCCAGCGGTTTCTAGGCCGCCTAGAATCAGCGCCGCACCGAGAGCACCAGGCTCCCAGGGCCCCTGGCTGGGGTTTTCAGCCCCGCACACACGGAGGCTGATTCCTTGGGTGCCCAGAAAGTGTATGACAGACGTAGGTTCCCTAGCACTCTCCTCCCCAGCAGAGACATGTGCAGGTGTTGGGGCCTGATCCTGCGTGTCTGGGTTCCTGCCCACAGCCCCAACTCAGGGGAAGCAGCCCCTGAGGCAAGACCTGCTGGAGGAGCCCTGCGCCCCCGCCTGATAGGCGAGTGCACAGCCAGCAGGGAAGCGAGCCTCCTCGGGGGAAGAGGAGGCAGCCCAGCCCCGTCAAGTTGAAAGCCCTGCTTGCACGGAGCTAAGTGCGCCTCCAGTACGGCAGAGCTCTAGCTCTGCTCAGAGCCCCGATCTGGCAGAGTTCCTGGCGCGAGGCTGCTCTGCCGGGGGCTAGCCTTGCCCAGACTTGCCTTGCTTTTAGGCTGCCTCTCCAGGAAGGAGCAGGCAGCAGGAGCCTGGGAGTCGCCACTGGCGCCTTTCTTGCCTCAGCTCCAATCCTGCCTTGCCTTTGCACTTAGGTCCCAGTCCTCCTTAAGGAGAGCTTAGGGGCTGGTGGGTTGCACACTGCCAAGGGCTCCAGCAGTGAGAATTCTGTCAGAGGGAAGGGAAGGGCAACTGCAGGGCTCCTCCAGCGGTTGCTTGGCCGCCCAGATTCAGCGCCACACGGAGAGCACCAGGCTCCCAGGGCCCCTGGCTGGGGTTTTCAGCCCCGCACACACGGAGGCTGATTCCTTGGGTGCCCAGAAAGTGTATGACAGACGTAGGTTCCCTAGCACTCTCCTCCCCAGCAGAGACATGTGCAGGTGTTTGGGGCCTGATCCTGCGTGTCTGGGTTCCTGCCCACAGCCCCAACTCAGGGGAAGCAGCCCCTGAGGCAAGACCTGCTGGAGGAGCCCTGCGCCCCCGCCTGATAGGCGAGTGCACAGCCAGCAGGGAAGCGAGCCTCCTCGGGGGAAGAGGAGGCAGCAAGTCCCCGTCAAGCTGAAATCCCTGCTTACACGAAGCTAAGTGCGACTCCAGTACGGCAGATCTCTAGCTCTGTTCAGAGGCCCGATCTGGCAGAGTTCCTGGCACCAAGATGCTCTGCCATAGGCGAGCCTTGCGCAGACTTGCCTTGCTTTAAGGCTCCCTCCCCAGGAAGGAGCAGGCTGTGTGAGGCTCGGAAACGCCACTGGCGCCTTCCTGGCTTCAGCTCTACCCCTGCCTTGCCTTTGCACTTAGGTCCCAAGCGTCCTTGAGGAGGGCTTAGGGGCTGGTGGGTTGCACACTGCCAAGGGCTCCAGCAGTGAAAGCTCTGTCAGAGGGAAGCGAAGGGCAACAGCAGGGCTCCTTCAGCGGTTCCTTGGCCGCCCAGACAAAGCTCCGCACGGAGAGCACCAGGTTCCAAGGGCCCCTGGCTGGGTTTTGCATCCCCACACTCCCAGAGGCTGACTCCGTGGGTGCCTAGAAAGTGTGTGAGAGACGTAGGTTCCCTAGCACTCTCCTCCCCAGCAGAGACATGTGCAGGTGGTTGGGGCCTTATCCTGCGTGTCTGGGTTCCCGCCCACAGCCTCAACTCAGGGGAAGCAGCCCCTGAGGCAAGACCTGCTGGAGGAGCCCTGCGCGCCCGCCTGATAGGCGAGAGCACAGCCAGCAGTGTAGCGAGCCTCCTCGGGAGAAGAGGAGGCAGCCGAGCCCAGTCAAGAGGAAAGCCCTGCTTGCACGGAGCTAAGTGGCCTCCAGTACGGCAGAGCTCTAGCTCTGCTCAGAGCCCCGATCTGGCAGAGTTTCTGGCGCGAGGCTGCTCGGCCGGGGGCTCGCCTTGCCCAGACTTGCCTTGCTTTTAGGCTCCCTCCCCAGGAAGGAGCTGTCTGAGCGAGCCTGGGAGACGCCACTGGTGCCTTCCTTGCCTCAGCTCCAATCCTGCCTTGCCTTTGCACATAGGTGCCAGGCGTGGTTGGGGAGGCTTAGGGGTGGTGGGTTGCACACTGCCAAGGGCTTCAGCAGTGAGAGCTCTGTCAGAGGGAAGGGAAGGGCAACTGCAGGGCTCCTCCAGCGGTTTCTAGGCCGCCTAGAATCAGCGCCGCACCGAGAGCACCAGGCTCCCAGGGCCCCTGGCTGGGGTTTTCAGCCCCGCACACACGGAGGCTGATTCCTTGGGTGCCCAGAAAGTGTATGACAGACGTAGGTTCCCTAGCACTCTCCTCCCCAGCAGAGACATGTGCAGGTGGTTGGGGCCTGATCCTGCGTGTCTGGGTTCCTGCCCACAGCCCCAACTCAGGGGAAGCAGCCCCTGAGGCAAGACCTGCTGGAGGAGCCCTGCGCCCCGCCTGATAGGCGAGTGCACAGCCAGCAGGGAAGCGAGCCTCCTCGGGGGAAGAGGAGGCAGCCCAGCCCCGTCAAGTTGAAAGCCCTGCTTGCACGGAGCTAAGTGCGCCTCCAGTACGGCAGAGCTCTAGCTCTGCTCAGAGCCCCGATCTGGCAGAGTTCCTGGCGCGAGGCTGCTCTGCCGGGGCTAGCCTTGCCCAGACTTGCCTTGCTTTTAGGCTGCCTCTCCAGGAAGGAGCAGGCAGCAGGAGCCTGGGAGTCGCCACTGGCGCCTTTCTTGCCTCAGCTCCAATCCTGCCTTGCCTTTGCACTTAGGTCCCAGTCCTCCTTAAGGAGAGCTTAGGGGCTGGTGGGTTGCACACTGCCAAGGGCTCCAGCAGTGAGAATTCTGTCAGAGGGAAGGGAAGGGCAACTGCAGGGCTCCTCCAGCGGTTGCTTGGCCGCCCAGATTCAGCGCCACACGGAGAGCACCAGGCTCCCAGGTCCCCTGGCTGGGGTTTTCAGCCCCGCACACACGGAGGCTGATTCCTTGGGTGCCCAGAAAGTGTATGACAGACGTAGGTTCCCTAGCACTCTCCTCCCCAGCAGAGACATGTGCAGGTGTTTGGGGCCTGATCCTGCGTGTCTGGGTTCCTGCCCCAACTCAGGGGAAGCAGCCCCTGAGGCAAGACCTGCTGGAGGAGCCCTGCGCCCCGCCTGATAGGCGAGTGCACAGCCAGCAGGGAAGCGAGCCTCCTCGGGGGAAGAGGAGGCAGCAAGTCCCCGTCAAGCTGAAATCCCTGCTTACACGAAGCTAAGTGCGACTCCAGTACGGCAGATCTCTAGCTCTGTTCAGAGGCCCGATCTGGCAGAGTTCCTGGCACCAAGATGCTCTGCCATAGGCGAGCCTTGCGCAGACTTGCCTTGCTTTAAGGCTCCCTCCCCAGGAAGGAGCAGGCTGTGTGAGGCTCGGAAACGCCACTGGCGCCTTCCTGGCTTCAGCTCTACCCCTGCCTTGCCTTTGCACTTAGGTCCCAAGCGTCCTTGAGGAGGGCTTAGGGGCTGGTGGGTTGCACACTGCCAAGGGCTCCAGCAGTGAAAGCTCTGTCAGAGGGAAGCGAAGGGCAACAGCAGGGCTCCTTCAGCGGTTCCTTGGCCGCCCAGACAAAGCTCCGCACGGAGAGCACCAGGTTCCAAGGGCCCCTGGCTGGGTTTTGCATCCCACACTCCCAGAGGCTGACTCCGTGGGTGCCTAGAAAGTGTGTGAGAGACGTAGGTTCCCTAGCACTCTCCTCCCCAGCAGAGACATGTGCAGGTGGTTGGGGCCTTATCCTGCGTGTCTGGGTTCCCGCCCACAGCCTCAACTCAGGGGAAGCAGCCCCTGAGGCAAGACCTGCTGGAGGAGCCCTGCGCCCCGCCTGATAGGCGAGAGCACAGCCAGCAGTGTAGCGAGCCTCCTCGGGAGAAGAGGAGGCAGCCGAGCCCAGTCAAGAGGAAAGCCCTGCTTGCACGGAGCTAAGTGCGCCTCCAGTACGGCAGAGCTCTAGCTCTGCTCAGAGCCCCGATCTGGCAGAGTTTCTGGCGCGAGGCTGCTCGGCCGGGGGCTCGCCTTGCCCAGACTTGCCTTGCTTTTAGGCTCCCTCCCAGGAAGGAGCTGCTGAGCGAGCCTGGGAGACGCCACTGGTGCCTTCCTTGCCTCAGCTCCAATCCTGCCTTGCCTTTGCACATAGGTGCCAGGCGTCGTTGGGAGGGCTTAGGGGTGGTGGGTTGCACACTGCCAAGGGCTTCAGCAGTGAGAGCTCTGTCAGAGGGAAGGGAAGGGCAACTGCAGGGCTCCTCCAGCGGTTTCTAGGCCGCCTAGAATCAGCGCCGCACCGAGAGCACCAGGCTCCCAGGGCCCCTGGCTGGGGTTTTCAGCCCCGCACACACGGAGGCTGATTCCTTGGGTGCCCAGAAAGTGTATGACAGACGTAGGTTCCCTAGCACTCTCCTCCCCAGCAGAGACATGTGCAGGTGTTTGGGGCCTGATCCTGCGTGTCTGGGTTCCTGCCCACAGCCCCAACTCAGGGGAAGCAGCCCCTGAGGCAAGACCTGCTGGAGGAGCCCTGCGCCCCCGCCTGATAGGCGAGTGCACAGCCAGCAGGGAAGCGAGCCTCCTCGGGGGAAGAGGAGGCAGCCCAGCCCCGTCAAGTTGAAAGCCCTGCTTGCACGGAGCTAAGTGCGCCTCCAGTACGGCAGAGCTCTAGCTCTGCTCAGAGCCCGATCTGGCAGAGTTCCTGGCGCGAGGCTGCTCTGCCGGGGGCTAGCCTTGCCCAGACTTGCCTTGCTTTTAGGCTGCCTCTCCAGGAAGGAGCAGGCAGCAGGAGCCTGGGAGTCGCCACTGGCGCCTTTCTTGCCTCAGCTCCAATCCTGCCTTGCCTTTGCACTTAGGTCCCAGCGTCCTTAAGGAGAGCTTAGGGGCTGGTGGGTTGCACACTGCAAGGGCTCCAGCAGTGAGAACTCTGTCAGAGGGAAGGAAGGGCAATGCAGGGCTCCTCCAGC
>NW_017214066.1:0-15017 GCF_001704415.2 Capra hircus
GAGGAATCCCGAGAGGCCCCGAGCAACTCGCATGGGACTGGCCTTTCCTGAGGCCACCAGAGCGGGTCCCTGAGGTGCCTGTCGTAAGTCGAGAGCACCTGCCACAACTCGAGAAAATCCAGGAGGTTGTCCCCTCCAGACGAGATGAGGCCCATTTCCGCTGAGGCGTCTGAGGCTAATCACATCTAACATCTGGAACTTGCAAAGGGTCCTTCACACCCTTGCTGTAACTCAAGAAGTTCCCCAACCTAACCGTTTCCACTCGAGAGGTAGCCCGAGAGTTCGCCCCAAATCCAGAGGAGTCCCTTTCTGCCTCCTAGCTCGAGAGGAGGGATCCTTTCCCTGGGTGATCGGAAAGAATTCCCGGCGTTCCCGTCGCTACTCAAGAGGAGGCGCTCTCCACAGGAAACACAAGAGGAACTCCAGGTTCGTGCCACCATTCCAGAGTCCCCCAGATGTCTCAGTCCATTCCAAAATCCTGTTTTCCCTGCACTGCCTCGACTTACAAGCCGAGGATCGACTGACACCACGGTGGCACGTGGGACAGCCCTTTGGTAAAGCGTCGTGGGAAAGCCTCGAGGGGAAGCCACAGATCCCTTGATACACGCGAAAGGGAAGCGCGACACTGCTGCTACAGCTCGGGAGGAAAGCGCTCGTGCATGCCCCCATTCGAGACGAGGACTGACTCCCCTGGGGAGACTCCAGAAATACCCCAAGATCCTTCAGCACTGGAGAGGAATCCTCAGGTTCCGGCACCGACTCCACACAAGGTCTTAAGCCCCGGCATCGACGGAGAGGAATCCTGAGAGGCCCCCGAGAAACTCGAATGGGGACTGGCCTTTTGAGGCCACCAGAGCGGGTCCCTCAGGTCCCCATCGTAAGTCGAGAGCACCTGCTTCAACTCGAGCAAATCCAGGAGGTTCTCCCCTCCAGGCGAGATGAGGCCCATTTCCGCTGAGGCGTCTCCAGGCAAATCTCATCTAACCTCTGGAACTTCCAAAGGGTCCTTCACACCCTTGCTGCAACTCAAGAAGTTCCCCGACATACCCGTCTCCCCTCGAGAGGAAGCACGAGAGTCCCGCCCACATCCAGAGGAGCCTCGTTTCCGCCTCCTAGCTCGAGAGGAGGATCCTTTCCCTGTGTGGTCAGGAAAGCCCGTGTTCATTCCCCGTGTTCCCATGGCATCTCAAGAGGAGGCGCTCTGCACAGGAAAGGCGAGAGGAACTCCAGGGTCGTGCCACCATTCCCAGAGTCCCCCAGATCTCTCAGTCCATTCCAGGGAAACCTCTTTCCCTGCACTGTTTCGACTTTCAAGCCGAGGATCGATTCACACCATGGTGGCACGTGGGACAGCTGTGGGAAAGCCTCATTGTAAAGCCTCGTGGGAAAGCCTCGAGGGAAAGCCACAGATCCCTTGAACCACGCGAAGGGAAGCGGGACCATACTGCTACAGCTCGGAAGGAAAGCGCTCGTGCATGCCCCCACTCGACACAAGGACTGACGCCCCTGGGGGAACTCCAGAAGTACACCAAGTTCCATGTCAGCACTGGAGAGGAATCCTCAGGTTCCGGCACCGACTCCACACAAGATCTTAGGCTCCGGCATCGACGGGAGAGGAATCCCAAGAGGCCCCCGCAACTCGCATGGGGACTGGCCTTTCCTGAGGCCACCAGAGCGGGTCCCTGAGGTCCCCGTCGAAAGTCGAGAGCACCTGCTGCAACTCGAGAAAATCCAGGAGGTTCTCCCTCCAGGCGAGATGAGGCCCATTTCCGCTGAGGCGTCGCGAGGCTAATCACACCTAAACTCTGGAACTTACAAAGGGTCCTTCACACCCTTGTTGCAACTCAAGAAGTTCTCCGACATACCCGTCTCCACTCGAAAGGAAGCACCGCGAGTCCCGCCCACATCCAGAGGAGCCCCGTTTCCGCCTCCTAGCTCGAGAGGAGGGATCCTTTCCCTGCGTGGTCGGGAAAGAATTCCCGGCGTTCCTGTCGCATCTCAAGAGGAGGCGCTCTCCACAGGAGAGGCGAGAGGAACTCCAGGGTCGAGCCACATTCCCAGAGTCCCCCCAGATGTTTCAGTCCATTCCAGGGAAACCTGTTTTCCCTGCACTGACTCGACTTTCAAGCCGAGGATCGACTCACAACACGGTGGCACGTGGACAGCCCTGTGGGAAAGCCTCGTGGGAAAGCCTCGAGGGAAAGCCACAGATCTCTTGATCCATGCGAAGGGAAGCGTTACACTGCTGCTACAGCTCGAGAGTAAAACGCACCTTGTATGCCCCCACGCGAGACGAGGACTGACTCCACTGAGGAGAGTCCAGAAGTTCCCCAAGATCCATTTCAGCACTGGAGAGGAATCCTCAGGTTCCGGAACCGACTCCACACAAGATCTTAGGCCGCGGTATCGACGGAGAGGAATCCCGAGAGGCCCCCGAGCATCTCGCATGGGGACTGGCCTATCCTGAGGCCACCAGAGCGGTTCCCTGAGGTCCCATTCGTAAGTCGAGTGCGCCTGCCGCAACTCGAGAAAATCCAGGAGGTTCTCCCTTCCAGGCGAGATGAGGCCCTTTTCAGCTGAGGCTTCTCGAGGCTAATCACACCTAACCTCTGGATCCTCCAAAGGTCCTTCACACCCTTGCTGCAACTCAAGAAGTTCCCCGACATACCCCTCTCCACTCGAGAGGAAGCACGAGAGTTCCACCCACAATCCACAGGAGCCCCCGTTTCCGACTCCTGGCTCGAAAGGAGGATCCTTTCCCTGCTTGCTGGGGAAAGAATTCCCCGCGTTCCCGTCGCATCTCAAGAGGACGCGCTCTCCACAGGAAAGGCGAGAGGAACACCAGGGTCGTGCCACCATTCCCAGAGTCCCCCAGATGTCTCAGTCCATTACAGGGATACCTGTATTCCCTGCACTGCCTCGACTTTCAAGCCGAGGATTGACTCACACCACGGTGGCACGTGGGACAGCCCTGTGGGAAAGCATCGTGGGAAAGCCTCGTGGGAAAGCCTCGAGGGAAAGAAACAGATCCCTTGTTCCACGCTAAGGGAAGCGTGCCACTGCTGGTAAAGCTAGGCAGGAAAGCGCACGAGCATGTCCCCAATCGAGACGCGGACTGACTCCCCTGGGGAGACTCCTGAAGTATCCCAAGATCCATGTCAGCACTGAAGAGGAATCCTCAGGTTCCCGCACTGACTCCACACAAGGTCTTCGGCCCCGGCATCGACAGGAGGAATCCCGAGAGGCCCCAGAGCAACTCGCATGGGGACTGGCCTTTTCTGAGGCCACCAGAGCGGGTCCCTGATGTCCCCGTCGTAAGTCAAGAGCACCTGCCGCAACTCGAGAAAATCCAGGAGGTTCTCCCCTCCAGGCGATGTGAGGCCCATTTCCGCTGAGGCGTCTCGAGGCTAATCACGCCTAACCTCTGGAACTTCGCAAGGGTCCTTCACACCCTTGCTGCAGCTCAAGAAGTTCCCGACATACCCGTCTCCACTCGAGAGGAAGCACGAGAGTCCCACCCACATCCAGAGGAGCCCCCGTTTCCGCCTCCTAGCTCGAGAGGAGGGATCCTTTCCCTGCGTGTTCGGGAAAGAATTCCCGGCGTTCCCCGTCGCATCTCAAGAGGAGGCGCTCTCCACAGCAAAGGCGAGAGGAACTCCAGGGTCGAGCCACATTCCCAGAGTTCCCCGGATGTCTCAGTCCATTCCAGGGAAACCTGTTTTCCCTGCACTGTTTCTACTTTCAAGCCGAGGATCGACTCACAACACGGTGGCACGTGGGACTGCCTTGTGGGAAAGCCTCGTGTGAAAGCCTCGTGGGAAATTCTCGTGGGAAAGCCTCGAGGGAAAGCCTAGAATCCCTTGATCCACGCGAAGGGAAGCGCGACACTGCTGCAACAGCTCGGGAGGAAAACGCACGTGCATGCCCCCACTCGAGACGAGGACTGACTCCCCTCTATAGACTCCAGAAGTACCCCCAAGATCCATGTCAGCACTGGAGAGGAATACTCAAGTTCCGGCACCGTCTCCACACAAGGTCTTAGTCCCCAGCATCTACGGGAGAGGAATCCCGAGAGGCCCCTGAGCAACTCCCATGGGGACTGGGACTTTCCTGAGGCCACCAGAGCGGGTCCCTGAGGTCCCCGTCGTAAAGTCGAGAGCACCTGCCGCAACTCGAGAAAATCCAGGAGGTTCTCCCCTCCAGGCGAGATGAGGCCCATTTCCGCTGAAGCGTCTCGAGGCTAATCACATCGAACCTCTGGAACTTCGAAGGGGTCCTTCACACCCTTGTTGCAGCTCAATAAGTTTCCCCGACATACCCGTCTCCACTCGAGAGGAAGCACGAGAGTCCCGCCCACTTCCAGAGGAGCCCCGTTTCCGACTCCTAGCTCGAGAGGAGGGATCCTTTCCCTGCGTGGTCGGGAAAGAATTCCCGGCGTTCCCGTCGCATCTCAAGAGGAGGCCCTCTCCACAGGAAAGGCCAGAGGAACTCCAGGGTCGTGCCACATTCCCAGAGTCCCCCAGATGTCTCAGTCCATTCCAGGGAAACCTGTTTTCCCTGCACTGCCTCTTCTTTCAAGCCGAGGATCGACTCACACCACGGTGGCACGTGGGACAGCCATGTGCGAAAGCCTCGTGGGAAAGCCTCGTGGGAAAGCCTCGAGGGAAAGCCAGAGATCCCTTGATCCACACGAAGGGAAGCGTGACACCGCTGCTACAGCTCGGGAGTAAAGCGCACGTGCATGCCACCACTCGAGATGAGGACTGACTCCCCTGGGGAGACTCCAGAAGTATCCCAAGGTCCATGTCAGTACTGGAGAGGAAACCTCAGGTTCCCGCACCGACTCCACACAAGGTCTTAGGCCCCGGCATTGACGGGAGAGGAATCCCGAGAGGCCCCCGAGCAACTCGCATGGGGACTGGCCTTTCCTGAGGACACAGAGAGGGTCCATGAGGTCCCCGTCGTAAGTCGAGAGCACCTGCCGCAACTCGAGAAAATTCAGGAGGTTCTCCCCTCCAGGCGAGATGAGGCCCATTTCCGCTGAGGCGTCTCGAGGCTAATCACATCTAACCTCTGGAACTTCCAAAGGGTCCTTCACACCCTTGCTGTAACTCATGAAGTTCCCCGACATACCCGTCTCCACTCGAGAGGAAGCACGAGAGTCCCGCCCACATCCAGAGGAGCCCCGTTTCCGCCTGATAGATCCAGAGGAGGGATCCTTTCCCTGCGTGGTCGGGAAAGAATTCCCGGCGTTCCCTGGCGCATCTCAAGAGGAGGCCGCTCTCCACAGGAAAGGCAAGATGAACTCGAGGGTCGTGCCACCATTCCCAGAGTCCGCCAGAAAATTCCTTGTCGGGAATTTTATTGGCCTTCCGCGTAAACCTAGCTATTCAGCCTTTTTCCTCCAGTTAATCTTCTTACTACCCTATAATTTCTTAATCTAATCTTACATTAATAAATACACAAGACTTTCCACGTCAACGCCGTCCATTCCGTCGAATTCCCTGGATGCAGTGGGCCTGGACACCGGCACACTGAGCTATTTGGGGGACTCTTGGAATGATGTCACGACACTGGAGTTTCTCTCGCCTTTCCTGTGGAGAGCGCCTCCTCATGAGATGCGACGGGATCACCGGGAATTCTTTCCGGAACATACAAGGAAAGGATACCTGACCGCGAGGTACGAGGCGGAAACGGGGGCTCCTCTGCATGTGGGCGGGACTCTCGTGCTTCCTCTCGAGTGGAGTCAGGTATGTTGGGGAATTTCTTGAGTTGTAGCAAGTGTGTGAAGGACCCTTTGGAAGTTCCAGATGTTAGGTATGATTAGCCTCCAGACGCCTCAGAGGAAAAGGGCCTCATCTCGGCCTGGAGGGGAGAACCTCCTGGATTTTCTCGAGTTGCGGCTGGTGCTTTCGACTTACCGACGGGGACCTCAGGGACCCGCTCTGGTGTCCTCAGGAAAGGCCAGTCCCCATGCGAGTTGCTCGGGGGCCTCTCGGGATTCCTCTCCCGTCGATGCCAGGGCCTAAGACCTTGTGTGGAGTCGGTGCCGGAACCTGAGGATTCCTCTCCAGTGCTGACATGCATCTTGCGGTACTTCTGGAGTCTCCCCAGGGGAGTCAGTTCTCGTCTCGAGTGGGGGCATGCACGTTCGCTTTCCTCCCGAGCTGTAGCAGAACTGTCACGCTTCCCTTCGCGTGGATCAAGGGATCTGTGGCTTTCCCTCGAGGCTTTCCCACGAGGCTTTCCCACGAGGCTTTCCCTCGAGGCTTTCCCACGAGGCTTTCCCACAAGGCTGTCCCACGTGCCACCATCGTGTGAGTCGGTCCTCCGCGTGAACGTCGAGGCAGTGCAGGGTAAACAAGTTCCTCTGGAAAGGACTGAGACATCTGGGGGACTCTTGGAATGGTGGAACGACCCTGGAGTTCCTCTCACCTTTCTTGTGGAGCGTGCCTCCTCTTGAGATGGCGACAGGTACGACAGGAATTCTTTCCCGGCCAATCAGGGAAAGGATCCCTCACATTGAGCTAGGAGGGGGAATTGGGGCTCCTCTGGATGTGGGTGGTACCCTGGTGATTCCTATGTAGTGGCGACGGGTCTCTCGTGGAACTTCTTGAGTTGCAGCTATGGTGTAAAGGACCCTTTGGAAGTTCCAGAGGTTAGGTGTGATTAGCCTCGAGACGTCTCAGTGGAAATGGGCCTCATCTCGCCTGAAGGGGAGAATCTCCTTCATTTTCTCGAGTTGCTGGCAGGTGCTCTCGACTTACGCCAGGGACCTCAGGGACCCGTTCTGGTGGCCTTAGGAAAGACCAGTCCCCACGCGAGTTGCTAGAGGGCCTCTCGGGATTCCTCACCGGTACATGCCGGGGCCCAAGACCTTGTGTGGAGTGGGGGCCAGAACCTGAGTATTCCTCTCCAGTGCTGACATGTTTTTGGGATACTTCTGAAGTCTCCCAAGGGGAATCAGTCCTCGTCTCGAGTGGGGGGCATGCGCATGCCCCTTCCTCCCGAGCTGTAGCAGCAGTGTCATGCTTCCCGTCGCGTGGATCAATGGATCTGTGGCTTTTCCTCTAGGCTTTTCCTAGAGGCTTTCCCACGAGGCTTTCCCACAGGGCTGTCCCCCGTGCCACCGTGGTGTGAGGCGATCCTCGGCATGAAAGTTTAGTCTCTCTGTAAAAACAAGATCCTCTGGAATGGACTGAGACATCTGGGGACGCTTGAAATGGTGGCACGACCATGGAGTTCCTCTCTCCCTTCCTGTGGAGAGCGCCTCCACCTGAGATGCGACGGGAATGCCGGAAGTTCTTTCCCGACCAAGCAGGGAAAGGATCCCTCATCTCTAGCTAGGAGGATGAAACGGGGCTACTCTGGATGTGGGCAGGACCCTCGTGTTTCCTCTCGAGTGGAGATGGCAATGTCGGGGAACTTCTTGAGTTGCAGCAAGGGTGTGAAGGACCCTTTGGAAGTTCCAGAGATTAGATGTAATTAACCTCGAGACACCCTCATTGGAAATGGGCCTCATCTCGCCTGGAGGGGAGAACCTCCTGGATTTTCTCGAGTTGCGGCAGGTGCTCCCGACTTACGACGGGGACCTCAGGGACCCGCTCTGGTGGCTTCATCAAAGGCCAGTCCCCATGCCAGATGCTGGGGGGCTTCTCTTGATAACTCTCCTGTTGACGCCCGGGCCGAACAACTTGTGTGGATTCGGGGCCGGAACCTGAGGTTTCCTCTGCAGTGCTGACATGGATATTGGGGTTCTTCTGGAGTCTCCCCTGGAGAGTCAATCCTCCTCTCATGTGAGGGCACGCACGTGTGCTTTCCTGCCGAGCTGTAGCAGCAGGGTCACGCTTCCCGTCGTGTGGATCAAGGGATCTGTGGCTTTCCCTGGAGGCTTTCCCACGAGACTTTCTCACAGGGCTTTCCCTCGTGCCACCGTGGTGTGAGTTGATCCTCAGCGTGAAAGTCGAGGCAGTGCAGGGAAAACAGGTTCCTCTGGATTGGACTGATGCTGGGAGCCAGTATGAGGACACCCGCCCGTGATAACGTCATGAGGAAGAAAGCTGACATAGGCATCGTGTGTTCAGACTTCAGGGACCCCTCTGGAAGTTCCTACGCACATACCCCAACAAAAATCTGCCGGCTTTTTTTGCTCTGCTTTTCCACTCTTCTGACATTTTCTGGAAAAAGTCAATTCAGGGCTTTAGTCTTCTGCATTTGAAAGAGTGTTTCAATCCAAAAACCCCTCTGAATGCTTTCTAGCCTGCCTGCAGGACTCGTACAGCTGGGCATGTGATTGTTTGAGGCCTCCTTTCCCCAGGAGGCACAGGAAGCTTAAAGCATCCTAGGAATGTAGGGGCATCCGAGGAGTCAAAATCTTTATAATAGGACTGATTAAAAGTTTCATTTTTTGGGTCAATGCTTGCTGCTAAATTTTCATATCCTTTATTTTTAGATAGAGTTGGTATATTAAAAAACAAGTAGTAGACCTGGTATTAGCAACATTAGATCTTTGAGTTAAGTACCTTCTTTGTTATAACCCACTGCACCTTTGTTTTATAGAGATGTAACTTTAATGCTTTAAGGAAATGCAGATTAAAGAAAAACACTTCAGAGGAAACAAAATTAACATTCATTAAGGAAGAGAGCCAAAAAGTGTTTAACAAGCCTCTTGGCCAGAAGATAATGTAAATCACCAGAGACCTTTTGTATACAAAATGATGTACAGAAAGAGTCTGGGGTGCGAACGCTACATAATTTTGTGTTACCCATTGAACTCAATGTTTTATCAAAAGTATAAAAGGCTTTATGAACAATAAAGGATGGGGCCAGTTCCTCGGACCAGATTCTCGAACTAGTCTCTCGGCCTGGTTTCTTGAGACTCAGGCTCCCCCCGTGTCTTTTTCTCTCTTTCTTCTTCTCTCCCTTTCCTTCTCTCTGGCTTTTTACTTTAACTTCAGGCTGAATCTCCACCAGGGGCGCGGAGGCTCGCCAGGTCTACTTACTTGCCTGGCTGTTAAGACCTGCACGAAAGGGAGCTTAAGGTGTGGCACCCTTAGATATTCAAGCAGGGGCTGGTGGCCCAACGTAGATGGTGAAAATTCCTTGGCTGGAATTTTATTGGCCTTCCACGTAAACCAAGCTATTCAGCCCTTTTCCTCCAGTTAATCTTCTTACTACACTATAATTTCTTAATCTAATCTTACATTAATAAATAAAAAAGACTTTCCACGACAACGCCGTCCATCCGTCGAATTCCCTGGATCCAGCGGGGCTGGACCCCGGCAGACTGAGATATCTGGGGGACTCTTGGAATGGTGGCACGACCCTGGAGTTCCTCCGCCTTTCCTGTGGAGAGCGCCTCCTCATGAGATGCGACGGGAACACCGGGAATTCTTTCCCGAACATGCAGGGAAAGGATACCTGACCTCGAGGTATGAGGCGGAAACGGGGCTCCTCTGGATGTGGGCGGGATTCTCGTGCTTCCTCTTGAGTGGAGTCAGGTATGTCGGGGAACTTCTTCAGTTGCAGCAAGGGTGTGAAGGACCCTTTGGAAGTTCCAAATGTTAGGTATGGTTAGCCTCGAGACGCCTCAGAGGAAAAGGGCCTCATCTCGCCTGGAGGGGAGAACCTCCTGGATTTTCTCGAGTTGCGGCAGGTGCTCTTGACTTACTACGGGGACCTCAGGGACCCGCTCTAGTGGCCTCAGGAAAGGCCAGTCCCCATGCGAGTTGCTCTGGGGCCTCTCGGGATTCCTCTCCCGTCAATGCCGGGGCCTAAGACCCTGTGTGGAGTCGGTGCCGGAACCTGAGGTTTCCTCTCCAGTGCTGACATGGATCTTGGGGTACTTCTGGAGTCTCCCCAGGGGAGTTAGTCGTCGTCTTGTGTGGGGGCATGAACGTGCGCTTCCCTCCCGAGCTGTAGCAGCAGTGGTCACGCTTCCCTTCGCCTGGATCAAGGGATCCTGTGCCTTTCCCATTGAGGCTCTCCCACGAGGCTTTCCCAGGAGGCTTTTCCCACAGGGCTGTCCCACGTGCCACCATGGTGTGAGTCGATCCTCGGCTTGAAAGTCGCGGCAATCGAGGGAAAACAGATTTCCCTGGAATGGACTTAGACATCTGCGGGACTCTGGGAATGGTGGCAAGACCCAGGAGTTCCTCTCGCCTTCCAGTGGAGAGCGCCTCCTCTTGAGATGCGACGGGAATGCTGGGAATTCTTTCCCGACCACGCAGGGAAAGGATCCCTCCTCTCTAGCTAGGAGGCGGAAACGGGGCTACTCTGGATGTGGGCGGGACTCTCATGCTTACCTCTCGAGTAGAGACGGGAATATCGGGGGACTTCTTGAGTTGCAGCAAGGGTGTGAAGGACCCTTTGGAAGTTCCAGAGGTTAGGTGTGATTAGCCTCGAGACGCCTCAGCGGAAATGGGCCTCATCTCGCCTGGAGGGGACAACCTCCTGGATTGTTTCAGTTGCGGCAGGTGCTCTCGTCTTACGACGGGGACCTCAGGTACCCACTCTGGTGGCCTCAGGAAAGGCCAGTCCCCATGCGAGTTGCTCTGGGGCCTCTCGGGATTCCTCTCCCGTCGATGCCAGGGCCTAAGACCCTGTGTGGAGTCGGTGCCGGAAACCTGAGGTTTCCTCTCCAGTGCTGACATGGATCTTGGGGTACTTCTGGAGTCCCCCCAGGGGAGTTAGTCGTCGTCTTGTGTGGGGGCATGAACGTGCGCTTTCCTCCCGAGCTGTAGCAGCACTGCAACGCTTCCCTTCGCATAGATCAAGGGATCTGTGGCTTTCCCGTCGAGGCTTTCCCACGAGGGCTTTCCCACAGGGCTGTCCCACGTGCCACCGTGGTGTGAGTCGATCCTCGGCTTGAAAGTCGAGGCAGTTCAGGGAAAACAGGTTTCCCTGGAATGGACTGAGACATCTGGGGGACTCTGGGAATGTGGCACGACCCTGGAGTTCCTCTCGCGTTTCCTGTTGAGAGCGCCTCCTCTTGAGATGCGACGGGAAGGCCGGGAATTCTTTTCCGACCACGCAGGGAAAGAATCCCACCTCTCGAGCTATGCGGCGGAAACTGGGCTCCTCTGAATGTGGGCGGGACTCTCATTCTTCCTCTCGACTGGAGATGGGTATGTCGGGGAACTTGTTGAGTTGCAGCAAGGGTGTGAAAGACCCTTTGGAAGTTCCAGAGGTTAGGTGAGATTAGCCTCGAGACGCCTCAGCTGAATGGGCCTCATCTCGCTTGGAGGGGAGATCCTCCTGGATTTTCTCGAGTTGCGGCAGGTGCTCTCGACTTACGACGGGCCCCTTAGGGGACCCGCTCTGGTGGCCTCAGGAAAGGACAGTCCCCATGCGAGTTGCTCTGGGGGCCTCTCGGGATTCCTCTCCCGTCGATGCCGGGGCCTAAGACCTTGTGTGGCGTCGGTGCCAGAACCTGAGGATTCCTCTCCAGTGCTGATATGGATCTTGGGGTACTTCTGGAGTGTCCCCACAGGGAGTGAGTCCTCGTCTCGAGTGGGGGCATGCCACGTGCGCTTTCCTCCCGAGCTCTCCAGCAGTGTCACGTTTCCCGTCGCGTGGATCAAGTGATCTTTGCCGTTCCCTTGAGGCTCTCCCACGAGGCTTTCCCAAGAGCCTTTCCCCAGGGATGTCCCACGTGCCACCGTGGTGTGAGTCAATCCTCGGCTTGAAAGTCGCGGTAATCGAGGGAAAACAGTTTTCCCTGGAATGGACTGAGACATCTGCGGGGACTCTGGGAATGGTGGCAAGACCCGGGAGTTCCTCTCGCCTTTCCTGTGGAGAGCGCCTCTTTTTGAGATGCGACGGGAACGCCGGGAATTCTTTCCCGACCACGCAGTGAAAGGATTCCTCCTCTCGAGCTAGGAGGCGGAAACAGGGCTCCTCTGGATGTGGGCGGGAGTCTCGTGCTTTCCTCTCGACTGGAGACGGGAATGTCGGGGAACTTCTTTGAGTTGCAGCAAGGGTGTGAAGGACCCTTTGGAAGTTCCAGAGGTTAGGTGTGATTAGCCTCAGAGACGCCTCAGCAGAAATGGGCGTCATCTCGCCTCGAGGGGACAACCTCCTGGATTGTTTCTAGTTGAGGCAGGTGCTCTCGTCTTACGACGGGGACCTCAGAGACCCGCTCTGGTGGCCTCAGGAAAGGCCAGTCCCCATGCGAGTTGCTCGGGGGCCTCTCGGGATTTCTCTGCCGTCCATGCCGGGGCTTAAGACCTTGTGTGGAGTCGGAGCCGGAACGTGAGGATTCCTCTCCAGTTCTGGCATGGATCTTGGGGTACCTACGGAGTCTCCCCAGGGGAGTCAGTCCTCGGTCTCAGTAGGGGCATGCACCTGCGCTTTCCCTCCCGAACTGCAGCAGCAGTGTCACGCTTCCCCTCCCGTGGATCAAGGGATCAGTGGCTTTCCCTCGGGGCTTTCCCATGAGGCTTTCACACGAGGCTTTCCCACAGGGCTGTCCCACTGTGCCACCGTGGAGTCAGCCGATCCTCCGGCTTGAAAGTCGAGACAGTGCATGGAAAACAGTTTTCCCTGCAATAGACTGAGGCATCTGGGGGACACTGAGAATGGTGGCATGACACTGGAGTTCCTCTCGCCTTTCCTGTGGACAAGCGCCTCCTCTTGAGATGGGACGGGAACGCCGGGAATTCTTTCCCGACCACGAAGGGAAAGAATCCGTCCAGCTCGAGCTTATGAGGCCGAAACGGGGCTCCTCCGGATGTGGGCGGGACTCTCGTGCTTCCTCTCGAGTGGAGACGGGTATGTCGGGGAACTTCTTGAGTTGCAGCAAGGGTGTGAAGGACCCTTTGGAAGTTCCAGAGTTTAGGTGTGATTAGCCTGGAGACGCCTCACGCGGAAATGGGGCCTCATCTCGCCTGGAGGGGAGAACCTCCTGGATTTTCTCGAGTTGCGGCAGGTGCTCTCGACTTACGATGGGGACCTCAGGGACCCGCTCTGGTGGCCTCAGGAAAGGCCCGTCCCATGCGAGTTGCTCAGGGGCCCCTCGCGATTCCTCTCTTGTCGATGCCGGGGCCTAAGTTCTTGTGTGGATTCGGTGCCAGAACCTGAGGATTCCTCTCCAGTGCTGACATGGATCTTGGGGTACTTCTGGAGTCTCCCCAGGGGAGTCAATCCTCGTCTCGAGTGGGGTATGCACGTGCGCTTTCCTCCCGAGCTGCAGCAGCAGTGTCACGCTTCCCTTCGCGTGGATCAAGGGATCTAGTGGCTTTCCCTCGAGGCTTTCCCAAGAGGCCTTCCCACCAAGGCTATCCCACGTGTCACCGTAGTGTGAGTCCGATTCGAGGCTTGAAAGTCGAGGCAGTGCAGGGAAAACAGGTTTGCCTGGAATGGACTGAGACATCTGGGGACTCTGGGAATGGTGGCATGACTCTGGGAGTTCCTCTCGACTTTCCTAGTGGAGACCGGCCTCCTCTTGAGATGCAACAGGAACGCTGGGAATTCTTTCCCACCACGCTGGGAAAGGAATCCCTCCTCTCGAGCTATGAGGCGGAAACGGGGCTCCTCTGGATGTGGGCGGGACTCGCGTGCTTCCTCTTCGAGTGGAGACGGGTATGTCGGGGAACTTCTTGAGTTGCAGCAAGGGTGTGAAGGACCCTTTGGAAGATCCAGAGTGTTAGGTGTGATTACCTCGGAGACGCCTCAGCGGAAATGGGCCTCATCTCGCCTGGAGGGGAGAACCTCCTGGATTTTCTCGAGTTGCGGCAGGTGCTCTCGACTTACGACGGGGACCTCAAGGGACCCGCTCTGGTGGCCTCAGGAAAGGCCAGTCCCCATGCGAGTTGTCTCGGGGGCCCTCCCGGATTCCTCTCCGTCGATGCCGGGGCCTAAGGATCTTGTGTGGAGTCGGTGCCGGAACCTGAGGATTCCTCTCAGTGCTGACATGGATCTTGGGGTACTTCTGGAGTTTGCCCCAGGGAGTCAGTCCTCAGTGCTCGAGTGGGGGCATGCACTGTGCGCTTTCCTCCCGAGCTGTAGCAGCAGTGTCACCCTTCCCTTCGCATGGATCAAGCGATCTAGTGGCTTTCCCTCGAGGCTTTCCCACGAGGCTTTCCCACGAGGCTTTCCCACAGGGCTGTCCCCATGTGCCACCGTGGTGTGAGTCGATCCTCGGCTTGAAAGTCGAGGCAGTGCCAGGGAAACACAGGTTTCCCTGGAATGGACTGAGACATCTGGGGGACTCTGGGAATGGTGGCACGACCCTGGAGTTCCTCTCGCCTTTTCCTGTCGAGAGCGCCCCTCTGAGATGCGACGGGAAGCCGGGAATTCTTTCCCGACCACACAGGGAAAGGATCCCTCCTCTCGAGCTGGGAGGCGGAAACGGGGCTCCTCTGGATGGGGGCGGGACTCTCGTGCTTCCTCTCGAGAGGAGACGGGTATGTCGGGGAACTTCTTGAGTTGCAGCAAGGGTGTGAAGGACGTTTTTGGAAGTTCAGAGGTTAGTGTGATTAGCCTGGGGACGCCTCAGAGGAAATGGGCCTCATCTCTCCTGGAGGGGAGAACCTCCTGGATTTTCTCGAGTTGCGGCAGGTGCTCTCGACTTACGACGGGAACCACAGGGACGCTCTGGTGGCCTCAGGAAAGGCCAGTCCCCATGCGAGTTGCTTGGGGCCTCTCGGGATTCCTCTCCCTTCGATGCCAGGGCCTAAGACCTGGTGTGGAGTTGGTGCCGGAACCTGAGTATTCCTCTCGTGCTGACATGGATCTTGGGGTACTTCTGGAGTCTCCCCAGGGGAGTCAGTCCTCGTCTCGAGTGGGGCATGCACGTGCGCTTTCCTCCCAAGCTGTAGCAGCAGTGTCATGCTTCCCTTCGCGTGGATCAAGGGATCTGTGGCTTTCCCTCGAGGCTTTCCCACGAGGCTTTCCACAGGGCTGTCCCACGTGCCACCGTGGTGTGAGTCGATCTCGCTTGAAAGTCGATGAGAAGATCCAGATTCCCCCGATGGGCTCTCAGTCCATTTCAGGGAAACCTGTTTTTCCTGCACTGC
>NW_017214067.1:0-15015 GCF_001704415.2 Capra hircus
GGAAAGCCTCGTGGCAAAGCCGCATATACCTTGATCCACGCGAAGGGAAGCGTGACACTGCTGCTACAGCCCGGAGGAAAGCGCGAGCATGCCCCCACTCGAGACGAGGACTGACTCCCCTGGGGAGACTCCAGAAGTACCCAAGATCATTGTCAGCACTGGAAAGGAATCCTCAGGTTCCGGCACCGACTCCACACAAGGTCTTAGGCCCTGGCATCGACGGGAGAGGAATCCCGAGAGGGCCCAGAGCAACTCGCATGGGGACTGGCCTTTCCTGAGGCCACCAGAGCGGGTCCTGAGGTCCCCGTCGTAAGTCGAGAGCACCTGCCGCAACTCGAGAAAATCCAGGAGGTTCTCCCCTCAGGCGAGATGAGGCCCATTTCCGCTGAGGCGTCTCGAGGCTAATCACACCTAACCTCTGGAACTTCCAAAGGGTCCTTCACACCCTTGCTGCAACTCAAGAAGTTCCCCGACATACCCGTCTCCACTCGAGAGGAAGCACGAGAGTCCCGCCCACATCCAGAGGAGCCCCGTTTCCGCCTCCTAGCTCGAGAGGAGGATCCTTTCCCCGTGGTCGGAAAGAATTCCCGCGTTCCGGCATCTCAAGAGGAGGCGCTCTCACAGGAAAGGCGAGAGGAACTCCAGGGTCGTGCCACCATTCCCAGAGTCCCCAGATGTCTCAGTCCATTCCAGGAAACCTGTTTTCCCTGCACTGCCTCGACTTTCAAGCCGAGGATCGACTCACACCAGGTGGCACGGGACAGCCCTGTGGGAAAGCCTCGTGGGAAAGCCTCGGGAGGGAAAGCCACAGATCCCTTGATCCACGCGAAGGAAGCGTGACACTGCTGCTACAGCTCGGGAGGAAAGCGCACGTGCATGCCCCACTCGAGACGACTGACTCCCCTGGGGAGACTCCAGAAGTACCCCAAGATCCATGTCAGCACGAGAGGAATCCTCAGGTTCCGGCACCGACTCCACACAAGGTCTTAGGCCCCGGCCTAGACGGAGAGGAATCCCGAGAGGCCCCGAGCAACTCGCATGGGGACTGGCCTTTCCTGAGGCCACAGAGCGGGTCCCTGAGGTCCCCGTCGTAAGTCGAGAGCACCTGCCGCAACTCGAGAAAATCCAGGAGGTTTTCCCCTCCAGGCGAGATGAGGCCCATTTCCGCTGAGGCGTCTCGAGGCTAATCACATCTAATTTCTGGAACTTCCAAAGGGTCCTTCACACCCTTGCTGCAACTCAAGAAGATCCCCGACATCCCGTCTCCACTCGAGAGGAAGCACGAGAGTCCGCCACATCCAGAGGAGCCCCGTTTCCGCCTCCTAGCTCGAGAGGAGGGATCCTTTCCTTTCGTGGTCGGAAAGAATTCCCGGCGTTCCCGTCTCATCTCAAGAGGAGGCGCTCTCCACAGGAAAGGCGAGAGGAACTCCAGGGTCGTCCACCATTCCCAGAGTCCCCAGATGTCTCAGTCCATTCCAGGGAAACCTGTTTTCCCTGCACTGCCTCGACTTTCAAGCCGAGGATCGACTCGACACACACCACGGTGGCACGTGGGACAGCCCTGTGGGAAAAAGCCTCGTGGGAAAGCCTCGAGGGAAAGCCACAGATCCCTTGATCCACGCGAAGGGAAGCGTGACACTGCTGCTACAGCTGGGAGGAAAAGCACGTGCATGCCCCCACTCGAGACGTGGACTGACTCCCCTGGGGAGACTCCAGAAATACCCCAAGATCCATGTCAGCACTGGGAGGAATCCTCAGTTCCGGCACCGACTCCACACAAGGTCTTAGGCCCCGGCATCGAAGGGAGAGGAATCCCGAGAGGCCCCGAGCAAATCGCATGGGGACTGGCCTTTCCTGAGGCCACCGAGCGGTCCCAGCTAAGTCGAGAGCACCTGCCGCAACTTGAGAAAATCCAGGAGGTTCTTCCCTCCAGGCGAGATGAGGCCCATTTCCGCTGAAGTGTCTCGAGGCTAATCACACCTAACCTCTGGAACTTCCAAAGGGTCCTTCACACCCTTGCTGCAACTCAAGAAGTTCCCGACATACCCGTCTCCACTCGAGAGGAAGCACGAGAGTCCGCCCACATCCAGAGGAGCCCGTTCCGCCTCCTAGCTCGAGAGGAGGGATCCTTTCCCTGCGGTCGGGAAAGAATTTCGGCGTTCCCGTCGCATCTCAAGAGGAGGCGCTCTCCACAGGAAAGGCGAGAGGAACTCAGGGTCGTGCCACCATTCCCAGAGTCCCCCAGATGTCTCAGTCCATTCCAGGAAACCTGTTTTCCCTGCACTGCCTCGACTTTCAAGCCGAGGATCGACTCACACCACGGTGGCACGTGGGACAGCCCTGTGGGAAAGCCTCGAGGGAAAGCCACAGATCCCTTGATCCACGCGAAGGGAAGCGTGACACTGCTGCTACAGCTCGGGAGGAAAGCGCACGTGCATGCCCCACTCGAGACGACGACTGACTCCCCTGGGGAGACTCCAGAAGTACCCCAAGATCCATGTCAGCACTGGAGAGGAATCCTCAGGTTCCGGCACTGACTCCACAAGGACTTAGGCCCCGGCATCGACGGGAGAGGAATCCCGAGAGGCCCCGAGCAACTCGCATGGGGACTGGCCTTTCCTGAGGCCACCAGAGCGGGTCCCTGAGGTCCCCGTCGTAAGTCGAGAGCACCTGCCGCAACTCGAGAAAATCCAGGAGGTTCTCCCCTCCAGGCGAGATGAGGCCCATTTCCGCTGAGGCGTCTCGAGGCTAATCACACCTAAACTCTTGAACTTCCAAAGGGTCTTCACACCTTGCTGCAACTCAAGAAGTTCCCGACATACCCGTCTCCACTCGAGAGGAAGCACGAGAGTCCGCCCACATCCAGAGGAGCCCCGTTTCCGCCTCCTAGCTCGAGAGGAGGGATCCTTTCCCTGCTTGGTCGGAAAGAATTCCCAGCGTTCCCGTTGCATCTCAAGAGGAGGCGCTCTCCACAGGAAAGGCGAGAGGAACTCCAGGGTCGTGCCACCATTCCAGAGTCCCCCAGATGTCTCAGTCCATTCCAGGGAAAACTGTTTTCCCTGCACTGCCTCGACTTTCAAGCCGAGGATCACTCACACCACGGTGGCACGTGGAAAGCCTCGGGAAAGCCTCGTGGGAAAGCCTCGAGGGAAAGCCACAGATGCCTTGATCCATGCGAAGGGAAGCGTGACACTGCTGCTACAGCTCGGGAGGAAAGCGCACGTGCATGCCCCCTCGAGACGAGACTGACTCCCCTGGGGAGACTCCAGAAGTACCCCAAGATCCATGTCAGCACTGGAGAGGAATCCTCAGGTTCCGGCACCGACTCCACACAAGGTCTTAGGCCCGGCATCGAAGGGAGAGGAATCCCGAGAGGCCCCCGAGCAACTCGCATGGGGACTGGCCTTTTCTGAGGCCACCAGAGCGGGTCCCTGAGGTCCCGTCGTAAGTCGAGAGCACCTGCCGCAACTCGAGAAAATCCAGGAGGTTCTCCCCTCCAGGCGAGATGAGGCCCATTTTCGCTGAGGCGTGTCGAGGCTAATCACACCTAACCTCTGGAACTTCCAAAGGTCTTCACACCCTTGCTGCAACTCAAGAAGTTCCCCGACATACCGTCTCCACTCGAGAGAAGCACGAGAATCCCGCACATCCAGAGGAGCCCCGTTTCGTCTCTAGCTCGAGAGGAGGGATCC
Organism: Capra hircus; assembly: GCF_001704415.2. Lineage (NCBI taxonomy): Eukaryota > Metazoa > Chordata > Mammalia > Artiodactyla > Bovidae > Capra > Capra hircus. The sequence goes on from NW_017214067.1 coordinate 3,693, forward strand.
TTTCCCTGCGTGGTCGGGAAAGAATTCCCGGCGTTCCCCTCGCATCTCAAGAGGAGGGCGCTCTCCACAGGAAAGGCGAGAGGAACTCCAGGGTCGTGCCACCATTTCCAGAGTCCCCCAGATGTCTCAGTCCATTCCAGGGAAAACCTGTTTTCCCTGCACTGCCTCGACTTTCAAGCCGAGATCGACTCACACCACGGTGGCACGTGGGACAGCCCTTTGGGAAAGCCTCGTGGGAAAACCTCGAGGGAAAGACACAGATCCTTGATCCAAGCGAAGGGAAGCGTGACACTGCTGCTACAGCTCGGGAAGAAAGCGCACGTGCATGCCCCACTCGAGACGACGACTGACTCCCCTGGGGAGACTCCAGAAGTACCCCAAGATCCATGTCAGCACTGGAGAGGAATCCTCAGGTTCCGGCACCGACTCCACACAAGGTCTTAGGCCCCGGCATCGACGGAGAGGAATCCCGAGAGGCCCCGAGCAACTCGCATGGGGACTGGCCTTTCCTGAGGCCACCAGAGCGGGTCCCTGAGGTCCCCATCGTAAGTCGAGAGCACCTGCCGCAACTCGAGAAAATCCAGGAGGTTCTCCCCTCCAGGCGAGATGAGGCCCATTTCCCTGAGGCGTCTCGAGGCTAATCACACCTAAACTCTGGAACTTCCAAAGGGTCTTCACACCCTTGCTGCAACTCAAGAAGTTCCCCGACATACCCGTCTCCACTCGAGAGGAAGCACGAGAGTCCCACCCACATCCAGAGGAGCCCCGTTTCCGCCTCCTAGCTCGAGAGGAGGGATCCTTTCCCTGTGTGGTTGGAAGAATTCCCGGCGTTCCCGTCGCATCTCAAGAGGAGGCGCTCTCCACAGGAAAGGCGAGAGGAACTCCAGGGTCGTGCCACCATTCCCAGAGTCCCCCAGATGTCTCAGTCCATTCCAGGGAAACCTGTTTTCCCTGCACTGCCTCGACTTTCAAGCCGAGGATCGACTCACACCACGGTGGCACGTGGGACAGCCCTGTGGGAAAGCCTCGTGGGAAAGCCCCGTGGGAAAGCCTCGTGGGAAAGGGAAAGCCACAGATCCCTTGATCCACGCGAAGGGAAGCATGACACTGCTGCTACAGCTCTGGAGGAAAGCGCACGTGCATGCCCCACTCGAGACGACGACTGACTCCCCTGGGGAGACTCCAGAAATACCCCAAGATCCATGTCAGCACTGGAGAGGAATCCTCAATTCCGGCACGACTCCACACAAGGTCTTAGGCCCCGGCATCGACGGGAGAGGAATCCCGAGAGGCCCCTGAGCAACTCGCATGGGACTGGCCTTTCCTGAGCCACCAGAGCGGGTCCCTGAGGTCCCCGTCATAAGTCGAGAGCACCTGCCGCAACTCGAGAAAATCCAGGAGGTTCTCCCCTCCAGGCGAGATGAGGCCCATTTCCGCTGAGGCGTCTCGAGGCTAATCACCTCCTCTGGAACTTCCAAAGGGTCCTTCACACCCTTGCTGCAACTCAAGAAGTTCCCCGACATACCCGTCTCCACTCGAGAGGAAGCACGAGAGTCCGCCCACATCCAGAGAGCCCCGTTTCCGCCTCATAGCTCGAGAGGAGGATCCTTTCCCTGCGTGGTCGGGAAAGAATTCCCGGCGTTCCGTCGCATCTCAAGAGGAGGCGCTCTCCACAGGAAACACGAGAGAACTCCAGGGTCGTGCCACCATTCCCAGAGTCCCCAGAGATGTCTCAGTCCATTCCAGGGAAACCTGTTTTCCCTGCACTGCCTCGACTTTCAAGCCGAGGATCGACTCACACCACGGTGGCACGTGGGACAGCCCTGTGGGAAAGCCTCGTGGAAAGCCTCGTGGGAAAGCCTCGAGGAAAGCCACAGATCCCTTGATCCACGCGAAGGGAAGCGTGACACTGCTGCTACAGCTCGGGAGGAAAGCGCACGTGCATGCCCCCACTCGAGACGAGGACTGACTCCCCTGGGGAGACTCCAGAAGTACCCCAAGATCCATGTCAGCACTGGAGAGGAATCCTCAGGTTCCGGCAAGGACTCCACACAAGGTCTTAGGCCCCGCATCGACGGGAGAGGAATCCCGAAAGGCCCCGAGCAACTCGCATGGGACTGGCCTTTCCTGAGGCCACCAGAGCGGGTCCCTGAGGTCCCCATTGTAAGTCGAGAGCACCTGCCGCAACTCGAGAAAATCCAGGAGGTTCTCCCTCCAGGCGAGATGAGGCCCGTTTCCGCTGAGGCGTCTCGAGGCTAATCACACCTAACCTCTTGAACTTCCAAAGGGTCCTTCACACCCTTGCTGCAACTCAAGAAGTTCCCCGACATAACCGTCTCCACTCGAGAGGAAGCACGAGAGTCCCGCCCACATCCAGAGGAGCCCCGTTTCCGCCTCATAGCTCGAGAGAGGGATCCTTTCCCTGCGTGGTCGGGAAAGAATTCCCGGCGTTCCCGTCGCATCTCAAGAGGAGGCGCTCTCCACAGAAAGGCGAGAGGAACTCCAGGGTCGTGCCACCATTCCCAGAGTCCCCCAGATGTCTCAGTCCATTCCAGGGAAACCTGTTTTCCCTGCACTGCCTCGACCTTCAAGCCGAGGATCACTCACACCACGGTGGCACGTGGGACAGCCCTGTGGGAAAGCCTCGTGGGAAAGCCTCGTGGGAAAGCCTCGAGGTAAAGCCACAGATCCTTGATCCATGCGAAGGGAATCGTGACTCTGCTGCTACAGCTCGAGAGGAAAGCGCACGTTCATGCCCCACTCGAGACGAGGACTGACTCCCCTGGGGAGACTCCAGAAGTACCCCAAGATCCATGTCAGCACTGGAGAGGAATCCTCAGGTTCCGGCACCTGCTGGGAGCCAGTGTGAGGAATCCCGCCCGTGACAAGGTCATGAGGAAGGAAGCTGACATACGCAAGGCGTGCTCAGACTTCAGGGACCCCTCTGCAAATTCCTAAGCACGTACCCCAACAAAAATCTGCCGGCTTTTGTGCTCTGCTTTTCCACTCTTCTGACATTTTCTGGAAAAAGTCAATTCAGGGCTTTAGTCTTCTGCATTTGAAAGAGTGTTTCAATCCAAAAACCCCTCCGATGGCTTCTAGCCTGCCTGCAGGACTCGTACAGCTGCGCATGTGATTGTTTGAGGCCTCCTGACCGCAGGAGGCACAGGAAGCTTTAAACATCCTAGGAATGTAGGAGCTTCGAGGAGTCAAAATCTTTAGAATAGGACTGATTAAAAGGTTTCATTTTTTGGGTCAATGCTTGCTGCCAAATTTTCATATCCTTTATTTTAGATATAGTTGGTATATAGAAAAACAAGTAGTAGACCTGGTATTAGCAACATTAGATCTTTGAGTTAAGTACCTTCTTTGTTATATCCCACTGCACCTTTGTTCTATAGAGATGTAACTTTAATGCTTTAAGGAGATGCAGATTAAAAAAAAAAACACTTCAGGGGAAACAAAATTAACATTCATTAAGGAAAAGAGCCAAAAAGTGTTAACAAGCTCTTGGCCAAAAGATAATGTAAATCACCTGAGACCTTTTGTATACAAAATGATATACAGAAAGAATCTGGGTTGCGAACGCTACATAATTTTGTGTTACCCATTGATCTCCGTGTTTTATCAAAAGTATAAAAGGCCTTCTGAACAATAAAGGATGGGGGCCAGTTTCTCGAACTAGTCTCTCGGCCTGGTTTCTTGGGACTCTGGCTCCCCCCATGTCTCTCTCTCTCTCTTCTTCTCTCCCCTTCCCTCTCTCTGCTCTTTACTTTAACTTCAGGCTGAATCTCCATCTGGGCGCGGAGGCTCGCCAGGTCTACTTACTTGCCCCGGCTGTTAAGACCCGCACGAAAGGGAGCTTAAGGCGAGGCACCCTTAGATATTCAACGGGCGCCGGTGGCCCAACGTAGATGGTGCAAATTCCTTGTCTGGAATTTTATTGGCCTTCCGCGTAAACCAAGCTATTCAGCCCTCTTCCTCCACTTAATCTTCTTACTAACACTATAGTTTCTTAATCTAATCTTACATTAATAAACAAACAAGTCTTTCCACGCCCAACGCCGTCCACCCTTCGAATTCCCTGGATCCACCGGGGCTGGACCCCGGCAAGTGGTGCCGGAACAGGCTATTCGAAGGTAGGTTCCTCGGAGCAAAAAGCTCCCCCCGGAGCACTCTCTGTTGCTCCCCCCGGAGCACTCTCTGTTGCTCCCCCCGGAGTGACTTAATCACTCCCCCCGGAGTACTTTCGGGTACTCCCCCAGTGTTGAGTGTTCCGGGACGGCTAGGACCCCACTCAGGGTGCCGCGGACCCCCTGTAGGATAGACAGGGTGAGGACGAGTGGGAAGTGTTCAAGGGTTTAAGAGAAACCTGGTGCTCTAGAGGTTGAAAAGAAACCTGCTATCTTAGGGTTTAAAACAAAACCCCCCTTGGCTAAGGTAAAACCTTTTTGTCAAGGCAGACTTTTCTATAACTCTTAATTTTCTGACACGGGTAACAATGACTCAAAACAATGACACCTCTTTATACAAGTAATTTTGTAACTGTTAAACAAAAAAGACAAATTAAAGATTAAAAGGCTAGTGTTACGAGACCAATGTCCTTGGTTTCCAGAAAAGAGATTTAGATACTTGGATAAAGGTAATAAAACAGCTAAAAACTAATTATACTTTGCATGGGCCTGTAAATGCTTTTGCTCTGTAAAATATTATTACAAATGTTCTGGACCCCCGTCATGAGGCTGTTAGTTAGATAGCCTATGGGAGAGACTATAGCAGTGGATCGTAGTGGGTCTCCACCTATTTACGCAGATCATATTTTCTGCCATTGGCAAACAAAAGGAGAGAGACTGTACTCTTCCTCCCGAGGAAGGAGGGTGCTTATAGGACGCAGCGGCCGAGCGCCCTGGAGAGCCCCCTCCCCCTCTACACAAACCAAACCTTTAAAAAAGTTGTCTTATTTAAGGCGACCACTGCAACCTCTGCTTGCGCCTCCCCAGGGCTTAAGAACTCCCCACTTTATATCCAAAGCCTCCCAGAACATTGCTTAAGTTTGAAAACGATAGTGACAATATTTTGAGCAAAAGAGCTTTTAAAACAGAGCTTGCCTCCTTGCATAAAAATCCCCTCAGGAGGGGCCTCACCCAACAAAAAAAAAAAAAAAAGAAAAAGGAAGAAAAACAGAAAAAAAAAAAGAAAAATATTCGTAATAAAAAGGACTTTACAAATGCAAAATGTTTCTCTTGAGGCCAAATAGAACATTTTTTGCCAAAATGTCTTGCTAAACAGAGATAACAAGCCGTACCAAACAACCCCAGGTAGCTCAGGCCTGGACCTCAGTTCCACCACCTTAATAATAATAGCTCCTGACTCAGATTCCAGTGGCTAGTCCCCTGCCTGAGGACATTGTAAGACTTGTGCTGGGGCATAGCTTGCTTTCTTTTTCAAAAAAATTTCGGTAGTGTCTTGTGTAGTAAATTCTGATTATACTAAAAAAATTGAAGTTTTGATATCGCCACCTGCTAAAACTGTGCAATTAAAATTAAAAAATAGCACAGCTTTTGCTTTTACCTTATTACCAGACAGAAAAACCAGACAAAAAAAGCCCCCAGGAGGATCTAGATCTAGCTTTTTGGGTGCAAAAAATTGCAGCTTCTAGGCCTTTAAAAGATTTTTTAAAGATATAAAATGTCATGGCTGTTAGACAATAGACAAGACGTTTCTTACATTGCTGAGAGACTAGCGCAGCTCCTGGCCAACATATACTACTGAAAAGGACGTTGGTGGGATTAGAAAAGGTGGTATGCAGGATAAAAATGCTATAGAGTAAGAGGTGAGAGAGAGTTTAAAACCTTGGTGAATAGTGAGCTCCCCGTTGCTGGAAGTATTCAAGCAAAGATTAAATGGTTACTTGTCATCTAAAAGGCTATAGACCAGATTTGGGTTATAAAAAGATCATTAAAAAAGCTTTTCTTGCTTCTTATATTTGGGTCTGCCAAAAGTTTTAAAACTGATAATGTCCTTTTAAAGCTGCTGAGAGATTGTTTACTAACTTTAAATGATTTCCAAAAATTATTAGTGATATTAATTGGATATGCCCACATTTAAAACTGACTTTTGTAGATTTAAAGCCTTTTGTTTGATTGCTGAAAAAAAACAATCCTAATCCCAGTTCTAAGAAAAAGTTGACTAGTGTGACACAGTTGGCTTTCGTTAAAGTGAATGAGGCTTTAAAATGATCAGTTAATTAAGAATTAATATTGCCAAAAAAGGAGATTAAATTATTCTTGCCACAAAATGTATACCTACAGGATGCTTGTGACAAGAAGGCCCATTGGTTCCATCTAATGACCCCCCAAAAAATAGTTTTATCTTATCCCAACTTGGTGGAACAATGGCCTCTGCCTAAGAAAAAATTACTGCCATATTAATTTAAAAGATTAATTCAAGCATACTGATTTATTAAATTGTTTAGTAAAGAGCCATCAAAAATTGTAATTCCATATAACAAAAAAACAACTTGATGCTTTCAAATGTTTGATGATTGGCAGATTGCTATAGGAAATTCTTGTGATCAGATCTTGCATCATTTACCCTCACGTGCTTTGTTAATTCAAAAATTAAAAAAGGAGAAATTAAGTATAGTTTTCCCCCATCAGATTTTACAACATGTTCTCTTTGTAATAAGTTTAAATGCTGATTCGTTTGGAACAGTAAAATAAAAAGCCATTGGTAAAGCAAAAAGATCTCCAGATAACAAAAAGATCCCGACCCAGAATTTGCTGCGGGTCGAGGAAGTGTTTATATTTTTTCCACAGGGTGCAGATTCGTCAATTTGGATCCCGGACAGACTGATTCGCCCACAAAAGAAAAAGGGAACTTCTCTGCCGCCACCGCCGCGGGAAACAGCCGTGCACCACAAAAGCTGCGGGCGGGCCAGCCTGACTGACGGAACCCAGTGCACCGCACTCGCAGCCCCGTAACAGCGCCAGTGTCAGAGGGCGGGGGTGAAGGCCGCTGCTCCCACCGGCAGAAGAGGCAAAAGAAACATCAAGATCCCGGCGGGACTAACAGCTGCTGCAGCGCAAACTCCAACCAGAAAATGACTCTATTTACTCTATTTTGGCTTGTCTATCCTCTCCTTATGTTCTTCTTTTCACCAATGATTCCAGAAAACTTAACGTACCTAATGTAGCGACTTGTGAACCATGGATGTTTTCATCTTGTTTAACTCCTCAAAGTAATGTCTGCTCTTTTGTGGTTTTAAAGATGTCCTGTAACTGTAACAACTTATTGATATGATAATTATGTTCTTGCTGTGTTTACAATAACTGTTATTGTTACTATGGCAGCGGTCATTGACTCAACAAGTGTAAATGCCCAATATGTTAAAAAATCAAGTTTTAGGTGTTTTGGAACAGCTCAGATATTAGTTTAGACTTAGGGAAACTGCATAACCAGATTCAGACCTTGGAACACTCCGATTAGATTTTACCACCGCAGGAGAAGCCAATGACTTTTTCCAACCACTTTCTCTAACTTCATTTCTGGAAAGACTATTCTGTCTACTCTTTATAATCTTGCTCCTCGTAATCATTCTTCCCTGTATTGTCTAGATTCTTCGGCAGAGCATTCGGAATCTCGCGACCGAACTGCACCTGATTTTAAACATAAATAATTAATTATTTAAAATAAAAAAGGGTGAGATGCTGGGAGCCAGTGTGAGGAATCCCCGCCGTGACAAGGTCATGAGGAAGGAAGCTGACATACGCAAGGCGTGCTCAGACTTCAGGGACCCCTCTGCAAATTCCTAAAGCACGTACCCCAACAAAAATCTGCCGGCTTTTGTGCTCTGCTTTTCCACTCTTCTGACATTTTCTGGAAAAAGTCAATCAGGGCTTTAGTCTTCTGCATTTGAAAGAGTGTTTCAATCCAAAAACCCCTCCGATGGCTTTCTAGCCTGCCTGCCAGGACTCCTACAGCTGCGCATGTGATTGTTTGAGGCCTCCTGACCGCAGGAGGCACAGGAAGCTTAAAACATCCTAGGGAATGTAGCGAGCTTCCGAGGAGTCAAAATCTTTAGAATAGGACTGATTAAAGGTTTCATTTTTTTGGGTCAATGCTTGCTGCCAAATTTTCATATCCTTTATTTTTAGATATAGTTGGTATATAGAAAAACAAGTAGTAGACCTGGTATTAGCAACATTAGATCTTGAGTTAAGTACCTTCTTTTGTTATATCCCACTGCACCCTTTGTTCTATAGAGATGTAACTTTAATGCTTTTAAGGAGATGCAGATTAAAAAAAAAAACACTTCAGGGGAAACAAAATTAACATTCATTAAGGAAGAGAGCCAAAAAGTGTTAACAAGCCTCTTGGCCAAAAGATAATGTAAATCACCTGAGACCTTTTGTATACAAAATGATATACGGAAAGAATCTGGGTTGCGAACGCTACATAATTTTGTGTTACCCATTGATCTCCGTGTTTTATCAAAAGTATAAAAGGCCTTCTGAACAATAAAGGATGGGGGCCAGTTTTCGGACCGTTTCTCGAACTAGTCTCTCGGCCTGGTTTCTTGGGACTCTGGCTCCCCCCATGTCTCTCTCTCTCTCTTCTTCTCTCCCCTTCCCTCTCTCTGCTCTTTACTTTAACTTCAGGCTGAATCTCCATCTGGGGCGCGGAGGCTCGCCAGGTCTACTTACTTGCCCCGGCTGTTAAGACCCGCACGAAAGGGAGCTTAAGGCGAGGCACCCTTAGATATTCAAGCGGGCGCCGGTGGCCCAACGTAGATGGTGCAAATTCCTTGTCTGGAATTTTATTGGCCTTCCCGTAAACCAAGCTATTCAGCCCTCTTCCTCCACTTAATCTTCTTACTACACTATAGTTTCTTAATCTAATCTTACATTAATAAACAAACAAGTCTTTCCACGCCAACGCCGTCCACCCTTCGAATTCCCTGGATCCACCGGGGCTGGACCCCGGCAGGCACCGACTCACACAAGGTCTTAGGCCCTGGCATCGAGGGAGAGGAATCCCGAGAGGCCCCCGAGCAACTCGCATGGGGACTGGCCTTTCCTGAGGCCACCAGAGCGGGTCCCAGTGGTCCCCGTCGTAAGGCGAGAGCACGTACCACAACTCGAAAAAATCCAGGAGATTCTCCCCTCCAGGGGAGATGAGGCCCATTTCCGCTAAGGCGTCTCGACTCTAAACACACCTAACCTCTGGAATTCCAAAGGATCCTTCACACCCTTGCTGCAACTCAAGAAGTTCCCCAACATACCCGGCTCCACTCGAGAGGAAGCACGAGAGTCCCGGCCACATCCAGAGGAGCCCCGTTTCCGCCTCCAAGTTCGAGAGGAGGGATCCTTTTCCTGCTGTGGTCGGGAAAGAATTCCCGGCGTTCCCGTCGCATCTCAAGAGGAGGCGCTGTCCACAGGAAAGGCGAGAGGAACTCCAGGGTCGTGCCACCATTCCCAGAGTCCCCCAGATGTCTCAGTCCATTCCAGGGAAACCTGTTTTCCCTGCACTGCCTCGACTTTCAAGCCGAGGATCGACTCACACCACGGTGGCACGTGGGACAGCCCTGTGGGAAAGCCTGGTGGGAAAGCCTCGAGGGAAAGCCACAGATGCTTTGATCCACCGAAGGGAAGCGTGACACTGCTGCTTCTCGGGAGGAAAGTACACGTGCATGCCCCACTCGAGACGAGGACTGACTCCCCTGGGGAGACTCCAGAAGTACCCCAAGATCCATGTCAGCACTGGAGAGGAACCCTCACTTTACGGCACCGACTCCACAAAGGTCTTAGGCCCAGCATCGACGGGAGAGGAATCCCGGGAGCCCCGAGCAACTCGCATGGGGACTGCCTTTCCTGAGGCCACCAGAGCGGGTCCCTGAGGTCCCCGTCGTAGTCGAGAGCACCAGCAGCAACTTGAGAAAATCCAGGAGGTTCTCCCTTCCAGGCGACATGAGGACCATTTCCGCTGAGGTGTCTCAAGGCTAATCACACCTAACCTCTGGAACTTCCAAAGGGTCCTTCACACCCTTGCTGCAACTCAATAAGATCCCCAACATACCCGTCTCCACTCGAGAGGAAGCACGAGAGTCCCGCCCACATCCAGAGGAGCCCCGTTTCCGCCTCCTAGCTCGAGAGGAGGATCCTTTCCCTCGTGATCGGGAAAGATTCCCAGTGTTCCCGGCGCATCTAAAGAGGAGGCGATCTCCACAGGAAAGGCGAGAGGAAATCCAGGGTCGGGCCACCATTCCCAGCGTCCCCCAGATGTCTCAGTCCATTCCAGGGAAACCTGTTTTCCCTGCACTGCCTCGACTTTCAAGCCGAGGATCGACTCACACCATGGTGGCACGTGGGACAGCCCTGGGAAAGCCTCGTTGGAAAGCTCGAGGGAAAGCCTCGTGGAAAGCCTCGAGGGAAAGCCACATTGATCACCCGAAGGGAAGTGAGACACTGCTGCTACAGCTCGGGAGGAAAGCGCACGTGCATGCCCCCACTCGAGACGAGGACTGACTACCCTGGGAGACTCCAGAAGTACCCCAAGATCCATGTCAGCCTGGAGAGGAATCCTCACGTTCCGGCACCGACTCCAAACAAGGTCTTAGGCCCGGCATCGACGGGAGAGGAATCCTGAGAGGCCCCGAGCAACTCGCATGGGGACTGGCCTTTCTGAGGCCACAAGAGGGTCCCTGATGTCCCCGTCGTAAGTCGAGAGTACCTGCGCAACTCGAGAAAATCCAGGAGGTTCTGCCCTCCTGGCGAGATGAGGCCCATTTCCGCTGAGGCGTCTCGAGGCTAATCACACCTAAACTCTGGAACTTCCAAAGGGTCCTTCACACCCTTGCTGCAACTCAAGAAGTTTCCCGACATACCCGTCTCCACTCGAGAGGAAGCACGAGAGTCCCGCCCACATCCAGAGGAGCCCCGTTTCCGCCTCCTAGCTCGAGAGGAGGGATCCTTTCCCTGCGTGGTCGGGAAAGAATTCCCGGCGTTCCCGTCGCATCTCAAGAGGAGGCGCTCTCCACAGGAAAGGCGAGAGGAACTCCAGGGTCGTTCACCATTCCCAGAGTCCCCCAGATGTCTCAGTCCATTCCAGGGAAACCTGTTTTCCCTGCACTGCCTCGACTTTCAAGCCGAGGATCGACTCACACCACGGTGGCACGTGGGACAGCCCTGTGGGAAAGCCTCGTGGGAAAGCCTCGAGGGAAAGCCACAGATCCCTTGATCCACGCGCGAAGGGAAGTGCGACACTGCTGCTACAGCTCAAAGTCACGTGCATGCCCCACTGAGACGAGGACTGACTCCCCTGG
>NW_017214068.1:0-15015 GCF_001704415.2 Capra hircus
GGAAAAGCGCACGTGCATGCCCCCACTCGAGACGAGGACTGACTCCCCTGCGGTGACTTCAGAAGTACCCCAAGATCCATATCAGCACTGGCAGAGGAATCCTCAGGTTCCGGGCACCGACTCCACACAAGGACTTAGGCCCCGGCATCGACGGGAAAGGATCCCGAGAGGCCTCGAGCAACTCGGATGGGGACTGGCCTTTCCTGAGGCCACCAGCGTGGGTCCCTAGGCCCCGTCGTAAGTCGAGAGCACCTGCCGCAACTCGAGAAAAAACCAGGAGGTTCTCCCCTCCAGGCGAGATGAGGCCCATTTCCACTGAGGCGTCTCGAGGCTAATCACACCTAAACTCTGGAACTTCCAAAGGGTCCTTCACACCCTTGCTGCAACTCAAGAAGTTCCCCGAAATACCCGTCTCCACTCTAGAGGAAGCACGAGATTCCCGCCCACATCCAGAGGAGACCCGTTTCCGCCTCTAGCTCCAGAGGAGGGATCCTTTCCTGCGTGGCGGGAAAGAAATTCCCCGGTTTCCTCGCATCTCAAGAGGAGGCGCTCTCCACAGGAAAGGCGAGAGGAACTCCAGGGTCGTGCCACCGTTCCCAGAATCCCCCAGATGTCTCAGTCCATTCCGGGGAAAACTGTTTTCCCTGCACTGCCTCGACTTTCAAGCCGAGGATCGACTCACACCTCGGTGGCACGTGGGACAGCCTGTGGAAGGCCTCGTGGGAAAGCCTCGAGGGAAAGCCACAGATCCCTTGATCCACGCGAAGGGAAGCGTGACACTGCTGCTACAGCTCGGGAGGAAAGCGCACGTGCATGCCCCCCTCGAGACGAGGACTGACTCCCCTGGGGAGACTCCAGAAGTACCCCAAGATCCATGTCAGCACTGGAGAGGAATCCTCAGGTTCCGGCACGACTCCACACAAGTCTTAGGCCCCGGCATCGACGGGAGAGGAATCCCGAGAGGCCCCGAGAACTCGCATGGGACTGGCCTTTCCTGAGGCCACCAGAGCGGGTCCCTGAGGTCCCGTCGTAAGTCGAGAGCACCTGCCGCAACTCGAGAAAATCCAGGAGGTTCTTCCCTCCAGGCGAGATGAGGCCCATTTCCCCTGAGGCGTCTCGAGGCTAATCACACCTAACCTCTGGAACTTCCAAAGGGTCCTTCACACCCTTACTGCAACTCAAGAAGTTCCCGACACCCGTCTCCACTCGAGAGGAAGCACGAGAGTCCGCCAACATCCAGAGGAGCCCCGTTTCCGCCTCCTAGCTCGAGAGGCGGATCCTTTCCCTGCGTGGTCGGGAGAGAATTCCCGGCGTTCCCGTCGCATCTCAAGAGGAGGCGCTCTTCACAGGAAAGGCGAGAGGAACTCCAGGGTCGTGCCACCATTCCCAGAGTCCCCCAGATGTCTCAGTCCATTCCAGGGAAACCTGTTTTCCCTGCCCTGCCTCGACTTTCAAGCCGATAATCGACTCACACCACGGTGGCACGTGGGACAGCCCTGTGGGAAAGCCTCTTGGGAAAGCCTCATGGGAAAGCCTCGAGGGAAAGCCACAGATCCTTGATCCACTCGAGGAAGCCTGACACTGCTGCTAAAGCTCGGGAGGAAAGCGCACGTGTACCCCCCACTCGAGTCGAGGACTGACTCCCTGGGACACTCCAGAAGTACCCCAAGATCCATGTCAGCACTGGAGAGGAATCCTCAGGTTCCGGCCCAGACTCCACACAAGGTCTTAGGCCCGGAATCGACGGGAGAGGAATCCCGAGAGGCCCCGAGCAACTCGCTTGGGGACTGGCCTTTCCTGAGGCCACCAGAGCAGGTCCCTGATGTCCCCGTCGTAAGTCGAGATCACCTGCCGCAACTCGAGAAAATCCAGGAGGTTCTCCCCTCCAGGCAAGATGAGGCCCATTTCCGCTGAGGCGTCTCGAGGTTAATCACACCTAACCTCTGGAACTTCCAAAGGGTCCTTCACACCCTTTCTGCATCTCAAGAAGTTCCCCGACATACCCGTCTCCACTCGAGAGGAAGTACGAGTCCCGCCACATCCAGAGGATCCCCATTTACACCTCCTAGCTCGAGAGAAGGGATCCTTTCCCTGCGTGTTCGGGAAAAAATTCTCGGTGTTTCCGTCGCAGCTCAAGAGGATGCGCTCTCCACAGGAAAGGCGAGAGGAACTCCAGTGTCGGGCCACCATTCCCAGAGACCCCCAGATGTCTCAGTCCATTCCAGGGAAACCTGTTTTCCCGCACTGCCTCGACTTTCATGCCGAGGAACGACTCACACACGGTGGCACGTGGTACAAACCTATGAGAAGCCTCGTGGGAAAGCCTTGAGGGATAGCCACAGATCCCTTGATCCACGGGAAGGGAAACGTGAATCTGCTGCTTCAGCTCGGAGGAAATCGCACGTGCATGCCCCCACTCGAGACGACGAAAGACTCCCCTGGGGAGACTCCAGAAGTACCCAAGATCCATGTCAGCACTGGAGAGGAATCCTCAGGTTCCGGCACCTACTCCACACAAGGACTTAGGCCCGGCATCGACGGGAGTGGAGTCCCGAGAGGACCCGAGAAACTCGCATGGATACTAGCCTTTCCTGAGGCCACCAGAGCGGGTCCCTGAGGTCCCCATCGTAAGTCGAGAGCACCTGCCGCAACTAGAGAAAATCCAGGTGGTTTTCCCCTTAGGCGAGATGAGGCCCATTTCTGCTGAGGTGTCTCGAGGCTAATCACACCTAACCTCTGTAACTTCCAAAGAGTGATTCACACCCTTGCTGCAACTTAAGAAGTTCCCCGACATACCAGTCTCCACTTGAGAGGAAGCACGAGAGTACCGCTCACATCCAGAGTAACCCCGTTTCCGCCTCCTAGCTCGAGAGGAGGGATCATTTCCTTTCGTGGTCGGGAAAGAATCCCAGCGTTCCCGTCGCTTCTCAAGAGGAGGCGCTCTCCACAGGAAAGGCGAGAGGAACTCCAGGGTGTTGCCACCATTCCCAGAGTCCCCCAGATGTCTCAGTCCATTCCAGGGAAAACTGTTTTCCCTGCACTGCCTCGACTTACCAGCCAAGGATAGACTCACACCAAGGTGGCACGTGGGACAGCCCTGTGGGAAAGCCTCGTGGGAAACCCTCTTGGGAAAGCCTCGAGTGATAACCACAGATCTCATTGATCCACTGCGAAGGGAAGCGTGACACTGCTGCTACAGCTCGGGAGGAAAGCGCACGTGCATGCCCCCACTCGAGCCGAGGTCTGACGCCCCTGGGGAGACTCCAGAAGTCTCCGAAGATCCATGTAGGCACTGGAGAGGAATCCTCAGGTTGTGGCAGTAACTCCACACAAGGTCTTAGGCCCCGGCATCGACGGGAGTGGAATCCCGAGAAGGCCCCACGAGCAACTTGCTTGGGGATTCGCCTTTCATGAGGCCACCAGAGCGTGTCTCCTGAGGTCCCAAGTCGTAAGTCGAGAGCTCCAGCTGCAACTCGAGAAAATCCAGGAGGTTCTCCCCTCCAGGCGAGATGTGGCCCATATCCGATGAGGCGTCTCGAGGCTAATCATCAAGCATCTGGAACTAACAAAGGGGCCTTCAAACCCTAGCTGCAACTCAAGAAGTTCCCCGAAATACCCCTCTCCACTCGAGAGGAAGCACGAGAGTCTTGCCCACATCCAGAGGAGCCCGTTTCCGCCTCATAGCTCGAGAGGAAGGATCCTTTCCCTGCGTTATCCGGAAAGAATTCCCGGCGTTCCCCTCGCATCTCAAGACGAGGCGCAACCACAGGAAAGGCGAGAGGAACTCCAGGGTCGTGCCACCATTCCCAGAGTCCCCCAGATGTCTCAGTCCATTCCAGGGAAACCTGTTTTCCCTACACTGCCTCGACTTTCAAGCCGAGCATCGACTCACTGCACGGTGGCACGTGGAACAGCCCTGTGTGAAAGCCTCGTGGGAAAGCCTCGAGGGAAAGCCACAGATCCCTTGATCCACGCGAAGGGAAGCGTGACACTGCTGCTACAGCTCGGGAGGAAAGCGCACGTGCATGCACCCACTCGAGACGAGGACTGACTGCCCTGGGTAGACTCGAGAAGTACTCCAAGATCCATGTCAGCACTGGAGAGGAATCCTCACTTTACGGCACCAACTCCACAAAGGTCTTAGGCCCCGGCATCGATGGGAGAGGAATCCCGTGAGTCTCCCCGAGCAACTCCCATGGGGACTGGCCGTTCCTGAGGCCACCAGAAGCGGGTCCCTGAGGTCCCCGTCGTAGGTAGAGAGCACCTGCAGCAACTTGAGAAAATCTAGGAGGTTCTCCCTTCCAGGCGAGATGAGGACCATTTCCGCTGAGGTGTCTCAAGGTTAATCACACCTAACCTCTGGAACTTCCAAAGGGTCCTTCACACCCTTGCTGCAACTCATGAAGATCCCCAACATACCCGTCTCCACTCGAGAGGAAGCACGAGAGTCCCGCCCACATTCAGAGGAGCCCCGTTTCCGCCTCCCTAGTTCGAGAGGAGGGATCCTTTCCCTCAGTGATCGGGAAAGAGTTCCCAGTGTTCCCAGCGCATCTCAAGAGGAGGCGATCTCCACAGGAAAGGCGAGAGGAACTCCAGGGTTGTGCCACCATTCCCAGAGTCCCTCCAGATGTCTCAGTCCATTCCAGGGAAACCTGTTTTCCCTGACTGCCTCGACTTTCAAGCCGAGGATCGTCACACACGACGGTGGAACGTGGACAGCCCTGTGGGAAAGCCTCGTGGGAAAGTCTCATGTGAAAGCCTCGAGGGAAAGCCACAGATCCCTTAATCCACGCGAAAGGGGAGCGTGACACTGCTGCTACAGCTAGGGAGGAAAGCGCACGGGCATGCCCCCACTCGAGACGAGGACTGACTCCCCTGGGAGACTCCAGAAGTACCCCAAGATCCATGTCAGCACTGGAGAGGAATCCTCAGGTTCCGGCACCGACTGCAAACAAGGTCTTTAGGCCCGGGCATCGACGGGAGAGGAATCCCGAGATGCCGCCGAGCAACTCGCATGGGGACTGGCCTTTCCTGAGGCCACCAGAGAGGGTCCCTGAGGTCCCCGTTCGTAAGTCGAGAGCACCTGCCGCAACTCGAGAAAATCCAGGAGGTTCTCCCTTCCAGGCGAGATGAGGCCATTTCCGCTGAGGCGTCTCGAGAATAATCACACCTAACCTATGGAACTTCCAAAGGGTCCTTCACACCCTTGCTGCAATTCAAGAAGTTCCCCGACATACCCTGCTCCACTCGAGAGGAAGCACGAGAGTCCGCCCACATCCAGAGGAGCCTCGTTTCCGCCTCATGGCTCGAGAGGAGGGATCCTTTCCCTGCGTGGTCAGGAAAGAATTCCCGGCATTCCCTCGCATCTCAAGAGGAGGCGCTCTCCACAGGAAAGGCGAGAGGAACCCAAGGGTCGTGCCACCATTCCCAGAGTCCCCCAGATATCTCAGTCCATTCCAGGGAAACCTGTTTTCCCTGCACTGCCTCGACGTTCAAGACGAGGATCGACTCACACGACGGTGACACGTGGGTCAGCCCTGCGGGAAAGCCTCGTGGGAAAGCCTCGAGAGAAAGCCTCGTGGGAAAGCCTCGTGGGAATCTCGAGGGAAAGCCACAGATCCCTTGATCCACGCGAAGGGAAGCGTGACACTGCTGCTACAGCTCTGGAAGGAAAGCGCACGCTGCATGCCCCCACATCGAGACGAGGACTGACTCCCCTGGGGAGACTCCAGAAGTAACCCAAGATCCATGTCAGCACTGGAGAGGAATCCTCAGGTTCCAGGCACCGACTCCACACAAGGTCTTAGGTCCTGGCATCGATGGGAGAGGAATCCCGAGAGGTCCCCGAGGCAACGCGCATGGGGACTGGCCTTTCCTGAGGCCACCAGAGCGGGTCCCTGAGATACCCCGTCATAATGTCGAGAGCACCTGCCAGCAACTCGAGAAAATCCAGGAGGTTCTCCCCTCCAGGCGAGGTCAGGCTCCATTTCTGCTGAGAGCGTTTCGAGGCTAATCACACCTACCTCTGGAACTTCCAATGGGTCCTTCACACCTTTCCTGCAACTCAAGAAGTTCCCCGATATACCCTGTCTCCACTCGAGAGGAATCACGAGCGTCCCGCCCACATCCAGAGGAGCCCCGTTTCCGCCTCCTAGCTCGAGAGGTGGGATCCTTTCCCTGCAGGGTCGAGAAAGAATTCCCGGCGTTCCCATTGCATCTCAAGAGGAGGCGCTCTCCACCATGGAAAGGCGAGAGGGACTCAAGGGTCGTGCCCACCATTCCCAGAGTCCCGCAGATGTCTCAGTCCATTCCAGGGAAACCTGTTTTCCCTGCACTGCCTCGACTTTCAAGCCGAAGATCGACTCACATCTCGGTGGCACGCTGGGACAGCCCTGTGGGAAAGCCTCGTGGGAAAGCCTCGAGGGAAAGCACACAGATCCCTTGATCCACGCGAAGGGAAGCACGACACTGCTACTACAGCTCGGGGAGGAAAGCGCACGTGCATGCCCCCCTCTCGAGACGAGGACTGACTGCCCTGGGGAGACTCCAGAAGTACCCCTAAGATCCATGTTTGCACTGGAGAGGAATCCTCAGGTTCCGGCACTGACTCCACACAAGGTCTTAGGCCCCAGCATCTACGGGTGAGGAATCCCGAGAGGTCCCCGAGCAACTCGCATGGGGACGGGCCTTTCCTGAGGCCACCAATAGCGGATCCCTGAGGTCCCCGTCGTAAGTCGAGAGCACCTGCCGCATCTCGAGAAAATCCAGGAGGTTCTCCCCTCCAGGCGAGATGAGGCCCATTTCCGTTGAAGCAACTAGGGGGTAATCACACTTTAACTCTGGAACTTCCAAAGGGTCCTTCACACCCTTGCTGCAACTCAAGAAGTTCCCCGAAATACCCGTCTCCACTCAAGAGGAATCCGAGAGTCCCGCACATATCCAGAGTGGCCCCGTTTCCGCCTGCTATCTAGAGAGGAGGGATACCTTTCCCTGCGAGTTAGGGAAAGAATTCCCGGCGTTACGTCGCTTCTCAAGAGGAGGCGCTCTCCACAGGAAAGGCGAGAGGAACTCCAGGGTCGTGCCACCATTCTCTGAGTCACCCAGATGTCTCAGTCCATTCCTGGAAACTGTTTTCCCTTCACTGCCTCGACGTTAAAGCCGAGGATCGACTCACACCACCGTGGCACGTGGGAAAGCCCTGTGGGAAAGCCTCGTGGGAAAGCCTCATGGGAAAGTCTAGATGGAAAGCCACAGATCCCTTGATCCACGAAAAGGGAAGCGTGACACTGCTGCTAAGCTCGGGAGGAAAGCGGCACGAGCATGCCCCCACTCGAGACGAGGACTTACGCCTCTGGGGAGATTCCAGAAGTCCCGGAAGATCCATGTCGGCACTGGAGAGGAATCCTCAGGTTCCGGCACTGACTCCACACAAGGTCTTAGGCCCCGGCATCGACGGGAGAGGAATCCCGAGAAGCCCCCGAGCAACTCGCATGGGGACTGGCCTTTCCTGAGGCCACCAGAGTGGGTCCCTGAGGTCCCCGTCGTAAGTCGAGAGCACATGCCGCAACTCGAGAAAATCCAGGAGGTTCTCCCCTCTAAGCGACATGAAGCCCATTTCCGCTGAGGGATCTCGAGGCTAATCACACCTTACCTCTGGAACTTCCAAAGGGTCCTTCACACCCTTGCTGCAACTCAAGAAGTTCCGCGACATACCCAGTCACCACTCGAGAGGAAGCAGGAAAGTGCCGCCCACATCAAGAGGAGCCACGTTTCCGCCTCCTATACACGAGAGGTTTGATCCTTTCCCTGCGTGGTGGGGAAAGAATTCGCGGCGTTCCCGTCGCATCTCAAGAGGAGGCGCTCTCCAGAGGAAAAGCGAGAGGAACTCCAGGTTCGTGCCACCATTGCCAGAGTCCCCCAGATGTCTCAGTCCATTCCAGGGAACCTGGTTTCCCTGCACTGCCTCGACTTTCAAGCCGAGGATCGACTCACACCACTGTGGCACGTGGGAAAGCACTGTGGGAAAGCCTCGTGGGAAAGCCTCATGGGAAAGTCTAGAGGGAAAGCCACAGATCCCTTGATCCACGAAAAGGGAAGCGTGACACTGCTGCTACAGCTCGGGAGGAAAGCGCACGTGCATGCCCCCACTCGAGACGAGGACTTACGCCTCTGGGGAGACTACAGAAGTCCCCGGAGATCCATGTCGGCACTGGAGAGGAATCCTCAGGTTCCGGCACTGACTCCACACAAGGTCTTAGGCCCCGGCATCGACGGGAGAGGAATCCCGGAGAGGCCCCCGAGCAACTCGCATGGGGACTGGCCTTTCCTGAGGCCACCAGAGTGGGTCCCTGAGGTCCCCGTCGTAAGTCGAGAGCACCTGCCGCAACTCGAGAAAATCCAAGGAGGTTCTCCCCTCCAGGCGACATGAGGCCCATTTCCGCTGAGGTATCTCGAGGCTAATCACACCTTACCTCTGGAACTTCCAAAGGGTCCTTCACACCCTTGCTGCAACTCAAGAGTACCCCGACATACCCGTCTCCACTCGAGAGGAAGCAGGAAAGTGCCGCCCACATCAAGAGGAGCCACGTTTCCGCCTCCTAGCTCGAGAGGTTTGATCCTTTCCCTGCGTGGTGGGGAAAGAATTCGCGGCGTTCCCGTCGCATCTCAAGAGGAGGCCCTCTCCAGAGGAAAAGCGAGAGGAACTCCAGGTTCGTGCCACCATTGCCAGAGTCCCCCAGATGTCTCAGTCCATTCCAGGGAACCTGGTTTCCCTGCACTGCCTCGACTTACAAGCCGAGGATCGACTCACACCACAGTGCACGTGGGGCAGCCCTGTGGGAAAGCCTCGTGGGAAAGCCTCGATGGAAATCCACAGATCCCTTGATCCACGCGAAGGGAAGCGTGACACTGCTGCTAAAGCTCGGGAGGAAAGCGCACAGTGCATGGCCCCACTCGAGACGAGGACTGACACCCCTGGGGAGACTCCAGAAGTACCCCAAGATCCATGTCAGCACTGGAGAGTTATCCTCAGGTTCTGGCACCGACTCCACACAAGGTCTTAGGCCCCTGCATTCACGTGAGAGGAATCCCGAGAGGCCCCAGAACAACTTGCATGGGGACTGTTCTGTCCTGAGGCCACCACAGTGGGTCCCTGCGGTCCCTGTCGTAAGTCGAGAGCACCTGCTGCAACTCGAGAAAATCCAGGAGGTTCTCCTCTCCAGGCGAGCTGATTCCCATTTCCGCTGAGGTATCTTGAGGCTAATCACACCTTACTTCTGGAACTTCCAAAGAGTCCTTCACACCCTTACTGCAACTCAAGAAGTACCCCGACATACCCGTCTCCACTCGAGAGGAAGCACGAGAGTCCCGCCCACATCCAGAGGAGCCCCGTTTCCGCCTCCTAGCTCCAGAGCAGGGATCCTTTCCCTCCGTGGTCGGGATAGAATTCCCGGTGTTCCCGTCACATCTCAAGAGGAGGCGGGCTCCACAGGAAAGGCGAGAGGAACTCCACGGTCGAGCCACCATTCCCAGAATCCTCTAGGAAGTCTCAGTCCATTCCAGGGAAACCTGTTTTCCCTGCACTGCGTCGACTTTCAAGCCGAGGATCGAATCACACCACGGTGGCACCTGGGACAGCCCTGTGGGAAAGCCTCGTGGGGAAGCCTTGAGGGAAAGACACAGATCCCTTGATCCACGCGAAGGGAAGCGCGACACTGCTGCTACAGCTCGGGAGGAAATCGCACGTGCATGCCCCGACTCGAGACGAGGACTGACTGCCCTGGGGAGACTCCAGAAGTACCCTAAGATCCATGTCTGCACTGGAGAGAAAACCTCAGGTTCCGGCACTGAGTCCACAGAAGGTCTTAGGCCCCAGCATGGACGGGAGAAGAATCCCGAGAGGCCCTCGAGCAACTCGCATGGGGACTGGCCTTTCCTGAGGCCACGAGAGCGGGTCCCTGAAGTCCCCATCGTAAGTCGAGAGCACCTGCCGCAACTCGAGAAAATCCAGGAGGTTCTCCCCTCCAGGCTCGATGAGGACTATTTCCGCTGAGGCAACTAGAGTCTAATCACACCTAAACTCTGGACCTTCCAAAGGGTCCTTCACACCCTTGCTGCAACTCAAGAAGTTCCCCGACATACCCATCTCCACTCGAGAGGAAGCAAGAGAGTCCCGACCACATCCAGAGGAGCCCCGTTTCCACCTCCTAGCTCGAGAGGAGGGATCCTTTCCCTGCGTGCTCGGGTAAAAATTTCCTGGTGTTCCCGTCGCATCTCAAGAGGAGGCGCTCTCCACAGGAAAGGCGAGAGGAACTCCAGGGTCGTGCCACCATTCCCAGAGTCCCCTAGATATCTCAGTCCATTCCAGGGAAACCTGTATTCCCTGCACTGCCTCGACTTTCAAGCCGAGGATCGACTCACACCACGGTGGCACGTGGGACAGCCCTGTGGGAAACCCTCGTGGGAAAGCCTCGTGGGAAAGCCTCAAGGGAATGCGACATATCCCTGTTTCCACGCGAAGGGAAGCGTTACACTGCTGCTACAGCTCGGGAGGAAAGTGCACTTGCATGCCCAACACGAGACGAGGACTGACTCCCTGGGGAGACTCCAGAAGTACCCCAAGATCCATGTCAGCACTGGAGAGGAATCCTCAGGTTCTGGCACCGGACTCCACACAAGGTCTTAGGCCCTGGCATCGACTGGCGAGGAATCCCAAGAGGCCCCCGAGTAACTCGCAAGGAAATGGCCTTTCCCGAGGCCACCAGAGCGCCTCCCTGAGGTCCCCGTCGTAAGTCTAGTGCACCTGCCACAACTCGAGAAAATCCAGGAGGTTCTACCTTCCAGGCGAGATGAGGCCCATTTCCGCTGAGGCGTCCTGAGGCTAATCACACCAGACCTCTGGAACTTGCCAAAGGGTCCTTCACACCCTTGCTGCAACTCAAGAAGTTCCCCGATATACCCGTCTCCACTCGAGAGGAAGCACGAGAGTCCCGACCACATCCAGAGGAGCCCCGTTTCCACCTCCTAGCTCGAGAGGAGGGATCCTTTCCCTGCGTGCTCGGGAAAGAATTCCCGGCGTTCCCGTCGCATCTCAAGAGGAGGCGCTCTCCACAGGAAAGGCGAGAGGAACTCCAGGGTCGTGCCACCATTCCCAGAGTCCCCCAGATGTCTCAGTCCATTCCAGGGAAACCTGTTTTCCCTGCACTGCATCGACTTTCAAGCCGAGGATCGACTCACACCACGGTGGCACGTGGGACAGCCCTGTGGGAAAGCCCTGTGGGAAAGCCTCGAGGGAAAGCCACATGATCCCTTGATCCACTGAAGGGAATCGTGACACTGCTGCTACAGCTCGGGAGGAAAGCGCACGTGCATGCCCCCACTCGAGACAAGGACTGACTGCCCTGGGGAGACATCCAGAAGTTCCCAAGATCCATGTCTGCACTGGAGAGGAATCCTCAGGTTCCGGCACTGACTCCACAGAAGGTCTTAGGCCCAGCATCGACGGGAGAGGAATCCCCAGAGGCCCTCGAGCAACTCGCATGGTGACTGGCCTTTCCTGAGGCCACCGAGAGCGGGTCCCTGAAGTCCCCATCGTAAGTCGAGAGCACCTGCCGCAACTCGAGAAAATCCAGGAGGTTTTCCCTCCAGGCGCGATGAGGCCTATTTCCGCTGAGGCAACTAGAGGCTAATCACACCTAAACTCTGGAACTTCCAAAGGGTCCTTCACACCCTAGCTGCAACTCAAGAAGTTCCCCGATATACCCATCTCCACTCGAGAGGAAGCACGAGAGTCCCGCCCACATCCAGAGGAGGCCCGTTTCCGCCTCCTAGGTCGACAGGAGGGATCCTTTCCCTGCGTGGTCGGGAAAGATTTCCCGGCGTTCCCGTCGCATCTCAAGAGGAGGCGCTCTCCAAAGGAAAAGCGAGAGGAACTCCAGGGTCGTGCCACCATTCCCAGAGTCCCCCGGATGTCTCAGTCCATTCCAGGGAAACCTGTTTTTCCCTGCACTGCCTCGACTTTCAAGCCGAGGATCGACTCACACAACGGTGGCACGTGGGACAGCCCTGTGGGAAAGCCTCGTGTGAAAGCCTCGTGGGAAAGCCTCGAGGAATGCCACAGATCCCTTTTTCCACGCGAAGGGATGCGTTACACTGCTGCTAAAGCTTGGGAGGAAAGTGCACTTGCATGCCCCACTCGAGACGAGGACTGACTCCCCTGGGGAGACTCCAGAATACCCCAAGATCCATGTCAGCACTGGAGAGGAATCCTCAGGTTCTGGCACCGACTCCACACAAGGTCTTAGGCCCTGGCATCGACGGGAGAGGAATCCCGAAGTGGCCCCCGAGTAACTCGCAAGGAAATGGCCGTTCCCTGAGGCCACCAGAGCGCGTCCCTGAGGATCCCCGTCATAAGTCTAGTGCACCTGCCACAACTCGAGAAAATCCAGGAGGTTCTACCTTCCAGGCGAGATGAGGCCCATTTCCGCTGAGGCGTCCTGAGGCTAATCACACCAGACCTCTGGAACTTGCCAAAGGGTCCTTCACACCCTTGCTGCAACTCAAGAAGTTCCCCGATATACCCGTCTCCACTCGAGAGGAAGCACGAGAGTCCCGACCACATCCAGAGGAGCCCCGTTTCCACCTCCTAGCTCGAGAGGAGGGATCCTTTCCCTGCGTGCTCGGGAAAGAATTCCCGGCGTTCCCGTCGCATCTCAAGAGGAGGCCGCTCTCCACAGGAATGGCGAGAGGAACTCCAGGGTCATGCCACCATTCCCAGAGTCCCCCAGATGTCTACGTCCATTCCAGGGAAACCTGTTTTCCCTGCACTGCCTCGACTTTCCAAGCCGAGGATCGACTCACACCACGGTGGCACGTGGGACAGCCCTGTAGGAAAGCCTCGTGGGAAACCCTCGGGGAAAGCCTCAAGGGAAAGCCACAGATCCCATGATCAACGCGAAGGGTAGCGTGACACTGCTGCTACAGCTCGCGAGGTAAGCGCACGTGCATCCCCCACTCGAGACGAGGACTGACTCCCCTGGGGAGACTCCACAAAGTACCCCCAGATCCATTTCACACTGGAGAGGAATCCTCAGGTTCCGGCATCCGACTCCACACAAGGTCTTAGGCCCCGGCATCGACGGGAGAGGAATCCCGAGAGGCCCCCAAGCAACTCGAATGGGGACTGGCCTTTTCTGAGGCCAGCAGAGCGGGTCCCTGAGGTCCCCGTCGTAAGTCTAGAGCACCTGCCTGCAACTCGAGAAAATCTAGGAGGTTCTGCCCTCCAGCGAGATGAGGCCCATTTCCGCTGAGGTGTCTCGAGGCTTATCACACCTAACCATCTGAAACTTCCAAAGGGTTCTTCACACCCTTGCTGCAACTCAAGAAGTTCCCCGACATACCGTCTCCACACAAGAAGAAGCATTAGAGTCCCCGCACACATCCAGAGGAGCCCCAGATTCCGCCTCCTGGCTTGAGACGAGGGATCCTTTCCCTGCGTGGTCGGTAAGAATTCCCGGCGTTCCCGTCGCATCTCAAAAGGAGGCGCTCTCCACAGGAAAGGCGAGAGGAACTCCAGGGTCGTGCCACCATTCCCAGAGTCCCCCAGATGTCTCAGTCCATTCCAGGGAAACCTGTTTTCCCTGCACTGCATCGACTTTCAAGCCGAGGATCGACTCACACCACGGTGGCACGTGGGACAGCCCTGTGGGACAGCCCTGTGGGAAAGCCTCGAGGGAAAGCCAATGATCCCTTGATCCACTTGAAGGGAATCGTGACACTGCTGCAACAGCTGGGGAGGAAAGCGCACGTGCATGCCCCCACTCGAGACAAGGACTGACTCCCCTGGGGAGACTCCAGAAGTACCCCAAGATCCATGTCAGCACTGGAGAGGAATCCTCAGGTTCCGGCACCGGCTCCACACTAGATCTTAGGCCCGGCATCGACGGGAGAGGAATCCCGAGAGGCCCCGAGCAACTCGCATGGGGACTGGCCTTTCCTGACGCCACCACAGCGGGTCCCTGAGGACCCCGTCGTAAGTCGAGAGCACCTGCCGCAACTCGAGAAAATCCAGGAGGTTCTCCCCTCCAGGCGAGATGAGGCCCAGACGCGCTGAGGCGTCTCGAGGTTAATCACACCTAACCTCTGGAACTTCCAAACTCCAACGCTTTCCTCTCCACCCTTCCCGCCGCAACTAGAAGTCTCCCGATACGCCTACCACCCACTCCGAAGCGACCAGGTCCCCTCCCATACCATCAGAGACCCCTTTCCGCCCTCCCCAGCTCCGCGGATGATCTCTTCTTCCCACGTCGGGCCGGGAAAAATCTCCGTTCCGTGCCATCCTCCAAGAGAGCCGCTCTCCACCAGAATGCAGACAAATCCAACGGTCAGCCCACCATTCACCAGAGTCCCGCAGGCTCAGTCCAATCCCTCAGGGAACCTTGCTTTCCCTGCACTGCCTCGACTTTCAGGCCGAGGATGACTCCACCCACCGTGCACCGGACGGCATCCCTGTGCGGACAGCGCATCGTGCGAACCCGAGACCAGCCTCAGGGAACACGCACAGCATCCATGCCACTCGACACGGAAGGTAGCCGTGACACTCGCTGCTACACTCGCGATAATCCGCACCCAGCGCATCCCGCCTCCCACCGCTCGAGACAGACTGACTCCCTGGCGAACTCACAATACCCCCAGACTCCCATTTCACACTGAAGACGGAATTCACGTTCAGCTCCGCACACAAGCTTAGCCCAGCATCGCCGCGCAACGGCACATCCCGCAGCACGCCCCAAGCAGATCGAACGGACGCCCCTTTCCGAGGCCAGAAAGAGCGCGCACTAGGCTCCTCGCTACGCTCTAAGCACTGCGCACACTCAGAAAATTATAGTTCCTGCCCTCCCAGGCGCAACAGACCATGTTCCCGCTCGAGTGCCCCCACGCCTACACCCTACACTCTGAAAACT
Source organism: Capra hircus (assembly GCF_001704415.2). Classification (NCBI taxonomy): domain Eukaryota; kingdom Metazoa; phylum Chordata; class Mammalia; order Artiodactyla; family Bovidae; genus Capra; species Capra hircus. The sequence continues at coordinate 14,961 of NW_017214068.1, forward strand.
CCAACACGTCTCTCACACCCCTTTGCGCCACGACTCAAGAAGTCTCCCTCGACTA